>NC_079189.1:390918900-391222443 GCF_029499605.1 Hyla sarda | reverse complement strand
CCTTTACCGTTCAAAAATGTTTAGTCAGTATTGCCTAGAGAGAAGAATGTTTAACCTAGACAGTCTTGAAATGTACTTATTCATTATTATATTGCCTCATCTCTGTATTTATAATGTCTTATTTAATGCTGTCGTTAGTGAATGCACGAAGCCGCAGAGTAATTAAATGTCTTACAGTATATTCAGTCAGAAATAAAAAAATTTCAGTTGGGATGTAACTCTCTACATGTTCAATGTTGTTTGTACCATTTGTCTCCTGAAGCGCATTAGGTTACCCCAAAATTGAAACTTATGCGCTGAAGGAGGAGTCTGTTTGTCTCCTGGTTGTGACCCTCGGGTGTGGCCAATGAGGTGGACCTTCCAGAGTCCCCTTGGTCGTAACCAATGCACCCCCAGGAAGAGCTTCAAGGCCTGTTATGTGTTTGTTCCATGTTTGTTTGTCAGTCCCATCCAGTTACATTGCCAAAAAACAACTCGTATACACAGGTAGAAAATTATTTATGGCACTACTCTGTCCAACTCCAAAAAGTGTATGGTTACCTACAAAGGCATCAACCACCCTAAAGGAAGGAACTCTTGTCAACCACCTCAAAGAAAGGAACTCTTGTCTACCTAAAAAGAGGGACTTCAAATTGCACTACCCTAAATAGTCCTCAGCCTCCAGGACTGGGTGCCGTGGATGGCTGTTTTTAAGAGGGGGAGTTTGTGGTGTCCCAGCACTCAAGGCTGTCCTGTGGGCTTCGGACTTCCTCGGGCAATCCTGCGACACAGGTGATGGTTACTGTGTTGAAGCACTTTATCAAATGGTTAATATATTTACATAAGTACTGTGTTATCTGTTATTTACATATGTGTTGTACCTTTAAGATAAAGGAGCAGTGCAGGCCCATGTGACCCTGTATGTCCAATGGTAATCCCTAAATTGTTAGCTATATAGAGTAGTGAGGGAGGAGTTGCCCAAGTACAGTACAGAGCTGAGCACAAGTATGGTAAAGGTGTGAACTGTATGTGGAGAAGCTCTGAGGGAAATCCAGAAAAAGTCTATTCTCAAGTCTTATCCAGCCATTCTGCAATTCTAGCCTGCCGGAGAAAGTCTCAGGACCTTGTCAGAACCCTAGGGACCTGGAACAATCTTCAGTCAAGTCAGTATTGATCAGTTGGGTGAAAGCACCATAAGTCCCAGCAAGGCAACAGGGCTCCTCTCCACTGCATCCTCTCCACTCTGCACCATACTGTTGGTATATAATACCATCTGCACCCTGTTCAGTAAAAGGCTGATATCTATAACCTGACATCAGAGTATTTCTTTACTCCCCATGTCTGGTCCAGGAGAAGCTGTCTCCAACCTTAAACCATGTACAGGCTAATGCCCTTGTGTCACAAAGTGATCAAGTATTCCTAGCCCCTGTGGCACCACATTAGCACTAGGGGAAAGCAAAGACAAAGATGTTGTAACATACTGTCTGTAAAGTACATTTCCACAGTGCCATGTAACTGTAGACGATGAGGAATCCACTGACACTTCAATCAATGTCATATTGATAGACTCGTCCTCCACCTGAGATGACTGAGAACGAGCCAACCAGTCTACAAGGTCCATACTATTCTCTGAAACCCCTCAACCCCTGAAAGATATGGACAACTTTTGCTTGCTGCTGCTGTTTTTACTACCATCAGGCACCTGGCTGCTGCTGCAATGTGTAATGGGCCTGGGCAAATGGGTGGTACTTACAGAGCTGGTAGTGCCACCAACATACTTACTGGCAGAGGAAATGGCAGGGGTGCTCTTTCCTCCATCCCTTCCTCTGCCAACCATCCCTTTAACCTGTTGAGGACGAAGGGCGTATCCATACGCCTGTGGGAATTTCGGTCCCCGCCGCGTGCCGGGCGGGGACAGGACCGGGGTGACTGCTGATATCAATCAGCAAGCACCCCACGCAAATGCCTAGGGGGGTCATCAGACCCCCCCATGTCGTCGATCGACGCAAATCGCAAGTGAATTCACACTTGCGATTTGCGCCGATTCCGGGTTATTACGGGTCTATGGTGACCCGGTGACTCAGAATATAAGGGGGATCGCGGTTGTCTAAGACACCCACAATCCCCCTGAAGGGATAGGAGTGAGGTGGCAAAAGTGAAGGGATAGGAGTGAGGTTTTCCCCTTCCTGCCCACCCACAACAGGCAGGGCCAAACGGGGAAAATGAAGAGGACCGGACGCCGACGTCCACTTCACTGTCCGGAGGCAGCGGAGCGACGGTGATCGGCAGGCGGCGACGGTGATCGGCTGGCGGCGTGCGGCAGAAGAGGACGGCTCCCTGGATCCGACGGAAGCTGGTAAGTTGCCTAGCAACATCTGGAGGGCTACAGTGGTCTCTAACCTGTAGCCCTCCAGATGTTGCAAAACTTAAACTCCCAGCATGCCCAGACAGCTGTTTGCTGTTTGGGCATGCTGGAGTATGTAGTTTTGCAACAGCTGGAGGACTGCAGTTTGAGACCACTATATAGTGGTCTCGAAACTGTAACAATCCAGATCTTGCAAAACTACAACTCCTAGCATGCCCAAACAGCTATTTGCTGGGATTTGTAGTTTTGTAACATCTGGAGGGTCACAGTTTGGAGATCACTGGGCAGTGGTCTATAAACTGTAGCCCTCCAGATGTTGCAAAACTGCAAATCCCAGCATGCCCAAACAGCAAACAGCTGTCTCGGCATGCTGGGAGTTGTAGTTGCGTACCTCCAGCTATTGCATAACTACATCTCCCAGCATGCCCTTCGGGGATCAGTATATGCTGGGAGTAGTAGTTTTGCAACAGCTGGAGGCACACTGGTTGGAAAATACTGAGTTAGGTAACAGAACCTAACTGAACCAAATATCCAAGTGGAAACAGCTCACCTCCGGACTGTTGGCACCCGTGCTTGGATAGGCCGGTTCCGCCCCCGGCCACACAACGAAGGAACAGAGAAGAAAAATATCCAGCATCCAGGTAAGTTCCAAGGGTAAACTGTATTGGAGGTAGCAATAACACGTATATCTCTGACGTGTTTCGCATGTTAGCGCTTAGTCATAGAGTAACAAAACAGTGATACAATACACTTATAAATACTAAAACCATTTGATCACATGACCATGTTTAAAAAGAACGCATAGAAAATCCGTACTGGATTCTAATAATTCTAAAACCAGAAATGGAATGACAGCTATACAATTTCTCAGTGCCTGTTCACACCTGCAAATTCAAAATGACCAGAAACTGTCTACTATATCTGAGCACGTAACAACCAGAATAGGTGGCAAAATATTCAAGGCAAGGAAAAAAAAACTAATTTAATTAAACTAAACATAAACATAAAGAATCATATCCGAAACTCCTCAGTAAAAAATTCCCTGAGGATTCGATACTAACATGCATGTATAGAAGCCAGAAATATCTAACAGTGGGGAATAATTATAATGTATCCACAAGGGAGCCTTCTCCCCACCTTTTAGACCTATTGTGGCAGGCATAGGCTCCCTTGTGGAAAGATTAGGTGAGTGGGTGGACTACTATCTGCAACCTATTAGTAGAATGACCCCCACATATATTCGTGACACAAAACTTGTCATAAATACATTGGAACACGTCGCGTGGGAGCCTGGTTTGTCCTGGGCTACCTGCGATGTGGTAGCATTATATCCATCTATACCTTGGTCGAGGGGGATGGTTGCAGTTAAATATTGTTTGGATTGTTTCAGCAATTATTCCCCTGGCTTGAAATAATTCATTTGTATAGCTTTGGAATTTTTGTTGCAGCATAATTTCTTTATGTTCGCTAATCAGTTTTTCTTTCAAGCAAGGGGAGCCCCAATGGGTTTCAAATACTCACCTTCGCTAGCTAACATTTATATGATTTATTGGGAAACGTGTTTCATTTTTACCTCGTCTAATCCATACTCTCACCACATCCAGTGGATAGGTCGTTTCATTGACGACCTACTACTGGTGTGGAAAGGGTCTCAATGTGAATTTGGAGATTTCATGAAATTCATCAACCAAAATGAATTTAATCTAAAATTCACGTCACATTATAGTAAAGAGTCAGTAAACTTTTTGGATATTACTATTTCATCAGATGAACATGGTGTTAAAATTTGTCAATATAGGAAGGAAACAGTGAGCAATGCAATATTGCTTGCTAGTTCCTGTCATCCACGCCATGTAGTTAAAAATATACCATATTAAACGTATTAAACGTAATTGCTCAGATGCCAAAACCTTCCTAGAAGAGAAAAATAAATGGAGAAAACGCTTCTATGAGAGGGTATTCTATGCAGGACATACAAATGGCAGAAGAGAGAGTGGATAGAATAGATAGGAAGGATCTAATAGAGGAAAAAATGATAAATCAACCAAGAGATGACAAAAGTAAAAAATGGATTAATTCAGGAAAAAATTTAAAAACGCGTGAAGAAGAGAAAACTGGTGTGAACATGGGCTTGAGGAAACCCAAGCTTGTCACAGCCTACAGCAATCAGTTCATACGTATTAAACGGATCATTAACAAGTATTTACCTATCTTGGAAATGGATCCAATACTAAAAGCAACTATTGAGAATGGTGTCAACGTGGGGTCAAGGAAAGATCCCACTATAAGCTCTAAAGTGTCCCCTAGTTAATTCAGCAGTACCCCCAAAAAAACTTTTAATGGGAATTGGCTGAATACTACGGGAAATTGGAAATGTGGCCATAATAAATGCATAACATGCTCATACATGTATATAAGTAAAGAATTTATGTCTTATGCAACTAAAAAGAAATATGCCGTCAGATCTTATATAAACTGTAATACAAGTTCAGTTATATACCGTATTTATCGGGGTATACCACGCACCGGCCTATAACACGCACCCTCATTTTACCAAGGATATTTGGGTAAAAAAAGTCTTTTACCCAAATATCCATGGTAAAATGAGGGTGCGTGTGTGCGCGTGTATACCCCGATATACCCCCAGGAAAGGCCGTCGCTGCCCGCTTCTCTCCCCCTGCCTTTCCTGGGGTCTAGAGCGCTGCTGTCGGCCCTTCTCACCCCCTGGTTATCGGCGCCGCTGCCCGTTCTGTCCCCCTGACTATCGGTGCCGGCGCCAATAGCCAGGGGGAGAGAAGCAGCGTCGACAGCCAGGGGGAGAGAAGGGGCAGCGGCACCCATTGCCGGCGCCGCTGCCCCTTTGCCTGCCCCCATCCCCGGTGGCATAATTACCTGAGTCGGGTCCGCGCTGCTGCAGGCCTCCGTCGTGCGTCCCCAGCGTCGTTGCTATGCACGGCGCGGCGCACTGACGTCATGCGCCGCGCCGTTCAGCGCATAGCAACGACGCCGAGGATGCACGACGGAGGCCTGGAGCAGCGCGGACCCGACCAAGGTAATTATGCCACCGGGGATGGGGGGAGGCAACGGCGCCGCTTCTGTCGGCGCCGCTTCTCTCCCCCTGGCTATCGGCGCCGGCACCGATAGTCAGGGGGACAGAACGGGCAGCGGCGCCGATAACCAGGGAGTGAGAAGGGCAGCAGCGCTCTAGACCCCAGGAAAGGCAGGGGGAGAGAAGCGGGCAGCGACGGCCTCTCTCCCCCTGCCTTTCCTGGGGGTGTATCAGCGTATAACACGCACACAGACTTTAGGCTAAAAATTTTAGCCTAAAAAGTGCGTGTTATACGCTGATAAATATGGTACTTGGCCTCATGCGATATATGCCAACAACAATATGTTGGCTGTACGAATAATCACCTGAAAGAGAGGATCAGACGGCATATTTCGGATATCCGCACAGAGAAATTCAATATATCAGCTTTGAGTAGGCACTTTAGAGAACAACATGCAGGAGATACTAGTAGTCTGAGTGTCATGGGAATAGAGAAACTTAGGTGTAATACTAGAGGAGGAGACATGAGGAGAAAATTACTCAACCGAGAGACGTACTGGATGTTCATTTTGAACACCAGATACCCTCAAGGTTTAAATCATAGATTAGATTTAATTATGTCATATTGATAGTAGGTTATTTTGAGTTGATATATATTGTGGGCATTGAATAATAACTGAGTGGCAAAGATTTATATCCACGAATACAACAGAATAAAATAAATTATGCATTATCATAAACTAAGTAAAACTAAGAAATTTATGGCGATATTGTTTATTCTTTAGTTGGAATTGATTACATCACGATAATGATCGACTCATAGGAATAGAATAATAATAACTTACAGTATAATATAAATATAAAATGAATTAATCATAACATAATTAATCTAATACGTATAGTTACTGCAATATATCATAGCAATTGATACAGTATAATATAAATTGATATATATATATATATATATATATATATATGCATAGAATACCAATTAATAATATAAAATATATATGTGTAGAAAATAAATTATTAACATCATAATTATCAATGGGGTAAGAAATTATTAAAAACATAAACACATATGTATGTTTATCTCTTTTTTTTTTGTAGTTTTATAATTATGCATAGATGTGGTAATGCTATAATCATAATTAAACATGATCCTCTCCCCTCTGTTTGATATCTTTGTAGTTACAGATATCAATATGTACTTTATAATTATTCCCCACTGTTAGATATTTTTGGCTTCTATACATGCATGTTAGTATCGAATCCTCAGGGAATTTTTTTTACTGAAGAGTTTCGGATATGATTCTTTATATTTATGTTTAGTTTAATTAATTATTTTTTTTTTCCTTGCCTTGAATATTTTGCCACCTATTCTGGTTGTTACGTGCTCAGATATAGTAGACAGTTTCTGGTCATTTTGAATTTGCAGGTGTGAACAGGTACTGAGAAATTGTATAGCTGTCATTCCATTTCTGGTTTTAGAATTATTAGAATCCAGTACGGATTTTCTATGTGTTCTTTTTCAACATGGTCATGTGATCAAATGGTTTTAGTATTTATATGTGTATTGTATCACTGTTTTGTTACTCTATGACTAAGCGCTAACGCGCGAAACGCATCAGAGATATACGTGTTATTGCTACCTCCAATAAAGTTTACCCTTGGAACTTACCTGGATATTTCTTCTCAGAACCTAACTGAAGGTTTTCCAACCAGTGTGCCTCCAGCTGTTGCAAAAGTACAACTCCAAGCATGCACAGTCTGTCAGTACATGCTGGGAGTTGTAGTTTTGCAGCAGCTGGAGGCACACTGGTTGGAAAATACTGAGTTAGGTAACAGAACCTAACTGAATGTTTACCAACCAGTGTGCCTCCAGCTGTTGCAAAAGTACAACTCCTCAGTCCGTACATGCTGGGAGTTGTAGTTTTGAAACAGCTGGAGGTTTACCCCCCCCCCCCCCCATGTGAATGTACATTCACACGGGCAGGTTTACAGTAAGTTTTCTGCTTCAAGTTTGCACTGCGGTAAATTTTTTGCTGCAGTGCGAACTCCTAGCGGGAAGCTCACCGTAACACGCCAGTGCGAATGTACCCTAAAAACACTACACTACCACATAATAAAGGGTAAAACACAGCATATACACCCCCTTACAGTGTCCCCCCCCCCAATAAAAATGAAAAACGGATCGTGCAGCAGTGTTTCTAAAATAGAGCCTCCAGCTGTTGCAAAACAACAACTCCCTGCATTTCTGGACAGCCACTGACTGTCTAGGGATGCTGGGAATTTAGCAACAGCTGGAGGCACCCTGTTTGGGAATCACTGGCGTAGAATACCCCTATGTCCACCCCTATGCAATCCCTAATTTAGTCCTCAAATGCGCATGGTGCTCTCTCACTTCGGAGCCCTGTCGTATTTCAAGGAAACAGTTTAGGGCCACATATGGGGCATTTCCGTACTCGGGAGAAATTGCACTACAAATTTTTCTTTGGGGGGGGGGTTCTCCTTTTACCCCTTATGAAAAGGAAAAGTTGGGGGCTACACCAGCCTGTTAGTGTAAAAAAAAAGAAAAAGAAATACACTAACATGCTGGTGTTGCCCCATACTTTTTATTTTCACAAGCAGTAAAAGGAAAAAAAGACCCCAAAATTTGTAACGCAATTTACGGAAATACCCCATATGTGGGCATAAAATGCTCTGTGGGCGTACTACAAGGCTCAGGAGTGAGAGCGCACCATGTACATTTGAGTCTTAAATTGGTGATTTGCACAGGGGTGGCTGATTTTACAGCGGTTCTGACATAAACGCAAAAACATAAATACCCACATGTGACCCCATTTTGCAAACTACACCCCTCACAGAAGGTGACAAGGGGTATAGTGAGCCTTAACACCCCACAGGTGTTTGACGAATTTTCATTAAATTTGGATAGGAAAATGAAAAAAATAAAAGTTTTCACTAAAATGCTGGTGTTACCCTAAATTTTTCATGTACACAAGGGAAAATAGGAAAAAAGCCTCCAAAATTTGTAAGCCCATTTCTTCTGAGTAAGAAAATGCCCCAAATGTGGATGTAAAGTGCTCGGCGGGCGAACTACAATGCTCAGAAGAGAAGGAGCGCCATTGGGATTTTGAAGAGAAAATTTGTCCGGAATTGAAGGCCACGTGTGTTTACAAAGCCCCCATAGTGCCAGAACAATGGACCCCCCCCCCCACATGTGACCCCATTTTGGAAACTACACCCCTTACGTAATGTGTTAAGGGGTACAGTGAGCATTTACACCCCACAGGTGTCTGACAGATTTTTGGAACATTTTGGAAATTTTATTTTTCAATTGCACAGCCCACTGTTCCAAAGATCTTTCAAACGCCAGTGGGGTGTAAATACTCACTGCACCCCTTATTAAATTCTGTGAGGGGTGTAGTTTCCAAAATGGGGTCACATGGGGGGGTCCACTGTTCTGGCACCACGGGGGGCTTTGTAAATGCACATGGCCCCTGACTACCATTCCAAACAAATTCGCTTTCCAAATGCTCAATGGCGCTCCTTCTCTTCTGAGCATTGTAGTGCGCCAGCAGAGCATTTTACGCCTTAACATGGGGTATTTCCATACTCAGAAGAGATGGGGTTACAAATTTTTGGGGGCATTTTCTCCCATTACCTTTTGTAAAAATGATAAATTTGGGGAAAAAAATGCACTTTAGTGAAAATTTTTTTTTTTTTCATTTACACATCCGATTTTACCAAAAAGTCGTCAAACACCTTAAGACTCAATGGACCCCTTGTTATGTGCCTTGAGGGGTGTAATTCCTAAAATGATATGCCATGTGGGGGTTTTTACTGCTGTTCTGGCACCGTAGGGGCTTCCTAAATGTGACATGCCCCCCAAAAACCATTTCTGCAAAATTCACTCTCCAAAATCCCATTGTCGCTCCTTCCCTTCTGAGTCCTCTACTGCGCCCGCGGAACACTTGACATACACATATGAGGTATTTCCTTACTTGAGAGAAATTGGGTTACAAATTATGGGGGGCTTTTTCTCCTATTACCACTTGTAAAAATTAAAAAACTGGGTTTACAAGAACATGCGAGTGTAAAAAATGAAGATTTTGAATTTTCTCCTTCACTTTGCTGCTATTCCTGTGAAACATCTAAAGGGTTAACAAACTTACTGAATGTCATTTTGGATACTTTGAGGGGTGCAGTTTTTATAATGGGGTCATTTGTGGGGTATTTCTAATTTGATGGCCCTTCAAATCCACTTCAAAACTGAACTGGTCCCTGAAAAATTCCGATTTTGAACATTTTTAGAAAAATTGGAAAATTGCTGAATAATTTGTGAATTAATATATCATTTATTTGGAATGTCTATTTTCCTTACAAGCAGAGAGTTTCAAAGTTAGAAAAATGCTAAATTTTCAAATTTTTCATCAAATTTTGGAATTTTTCACCAAGAAATGATGCAAGTATCAACGAAAATTTACCACTAACATAAAAACAATCTGGTAATCAAATTTATAAGTAAAAGCATCCCAGAGTTATTAATGATTGAAGTGACAGTGGTCAGATTTGCAAAAAATGCTCCTGTCCTTAGGGTCATAATGGGCTCCGTCCCCAAGAGGTTAAGATACAAAAAAAAAAAAAGATCAGCTATTACTCTCAACACTTTGTTTATGCTATATTTATAGGATGCTACACATATATAAAAATTTTATATCTCGGATTAAACCCACAAAATACAGGCAACCTGACTTCTGTATTCACTCCAAATGCTTTTAATGCGTATACATGTTAAACCCAGGTAGAAACACTGTATGTTTTATTAAACCCAGAAAATGCAGCCACCTAGGTACAAATACTATGTTTGATTTAACCATAATCAACTAGCTGTACTGTAATGGGATTCATGGACTTGTTCTGCAGTGACACTTCTGGGATTTGTAGTCCACCAACTGGACAGAGTAATGCAGGCGACAAGTCACTGTCTGAGGTCAGCCCACTGCTCAAGGCATTGCTAGGCTTGCTTTCTAGTGTATTTGTGAAGGCTTTCTGGCTTTCTGGGGCCAGTAGTTCCACAGCGAGTTCCTCTGTGCTCTATGCTCAGTTGTCCTCTCTCCAAGATGCATATATAAATTCTATATAAAGCCTGTATTTTGCACTATGTAACATATAAGAATACTGTTTGATTTCATATTTTATAGATAAACATGTAAATATAACTCAACCCAACTATGTCAGGCAGCACATTTTTAGCAACCAATCTATTATTTTACTCAGGACTTACATTTCTGGTGGAATTGGCACAGCGCTGAGGGCAAAAAAAGGACAAGGAGGCTTGGCAAGCTTATCTCTCATTGCTGCATTTACCGTTAGTTCTGTCATAAATTGAGGTGAAAAACCTATTTAATCCTCAGAGCTATGAGAAAAAAAATCAGTAACGAGTGCATTAAGTCATTAATCTGTTTGTGAACATGGGGGGAAATTTATCATTGTTGGTATAGGTAGAAGTTTTTTGTGGATCGTTTTGGTTGGTCTAAATTTGATGCAATTGCACCAAATTTACCATAATTGTACATGATAAATTTTGTGCAAAGTTCTGAATCTCAACACAGTTCTATTTGTACACCTGAGCTGCACCTCATGGGAAAAGTGCACACAGGGATTTTGTTCAATTGCTTTGAGGCCAGGATTTTTTTTGTCCACCAGCAAAAACACCAGAAAAACTGTCACAGCTTCTTCCTGCGTTTCAGCAGTTTTTCTTGCTTTTCTGCTGATGTGTGGAAACAGTCATTTTTGTACCCTGTGGTGATTTTTTCACTGCCTTCAGGGTACCACTCCATGGGTTGGATGCAGAGCACCCGGCCCTTGAAGTGTAAGGACGTTAGGAGTGATGTAAAGCATATGCATACAGTCATGGCCATAAATGTTGGCACCCCTGAAATTTTTCTAGAAAATTAAGTCTTTCTCACAGAAAAGGATTGCAGTAACACATTTTTTTTCTATACACATGTTTATTCCCTTTGTGTGTATTGGAATTAAACAAAAAAAAGGGAGGAAAAAAAGCAAAAATGACATAATGTCACCCCAAACTCCAAAAATGGGCTGGACAAAATTATTGGCACCCTTAACTTAATATTTGGTTGCACACCCTTTGGAAAAATAACTGAAATCAGTCGCTTCCAATAACCATCAATAAGCTTCTTACACCTCGCAGCCGGAATGTTGGACCACTCTTCCTTTGTAAACTGCTCCAGGTCTCTCTTATTGGAAGGGCGCCTTTTCCCAACAGCAATTTTAAGATCTCTCCACAGGTGTTCAATGGGATTTAGATCTGGACTCATTGCTGGCCACTTCAGAACTCTCCAGCGCTTTGTTGCCATCTATTTCTGGGTGCTTTTTGACGTATGCTTGGGGTCATTGTCCTGCTGGAAGACCCAAGATCTTGGACGCAAACCCAGCTTTCTGACACTGGACTGTACAGTGCAACCAAAAATCCATTGGTAATCTTCAGATTTCATGATGCCTTGCACACATTCAAGGTACCCAGGGCAAGAGGCAGCAAAACAACCCCAAAACATAATTGAACCTCCACTCAAGTTCATTCTGGCAAAATGTAGTCTTGCTTTTTTATGTCTCTGTGTCAGCAGTGGGGTCCTCCTGGGTCTCCTGCCATAGCGTTTAATTTCATTTAAATGTCGACAGATAGTTTGAGCTGACACTGATCCTCCCTGAGACTGCAGGACAGCTTGAATATCTTTGGAACTTGTTTGGGGTTGCTTATCCACCATCCGGACTATAATGCATTGACACCTTTCATAAATGTTTCTCTTCCGCCCACGCCCAGGGAGATTAGCTACAGTGCCATGGGTGGCAAACTTCTTGCTAATGTTGCGCACTGTGGACAAAGGCAAATCTAGATCTTTGGAGATGGACTTGTAACCTTGAGATTGTTGATATTTTTCCACAATTTTCATTCTCAAGTCATCAGACAGTTCTGTTCTCCTCTTTCTGTTGTCCATGCTTAGTGTGGCACACACAGACACACAATGCAAAGACTAAGTGAACTTCTCTCCTTTTTATCTGCTTTCAGGTGTGAATTTTTATATTGCCCATACCTGTTACTTGTCCCAGGTGAGTTTAACCCCTTAACAACCAAGGACGTAAATTTACGTCCCGGTGCTGCGGGACTTAGCGCACCAGGACGTACATTTACGTCCTGTACATGACGGCGAGCATCGGAGTGATGCTTGGATCATGCACGGCTGGTCCTCAGATGCCGTGATCAAAACCGATCACGGCATCTGCGGGAGTGCGGTCAGAAATATGGATGATCGGATCACCAGCAGCGCTGCCGCGGCGATCCGATCATCCAGAACGGCGCATGGAGGTCCCCTCACCTGCCTCTGCCGCCTTCCACGAGTCTTCTGCTCTTAGATCGTGCAGACCAGAGCAGAAGATGACCGATAACACTAATCAGTGCTATGCCCTATGCATAGCACTGAACAGTATTAGCAATCAAGTGATTGCTATAAATAGTCCCCTATGGGGACTTTGAAAGGATAAAAATAAGTGTAAAAAAACGCTGCTTATACAGAAAAATTAAAAAGTTATAGGTCGTCAAAATAGAAGGATTTTAAACATGCTAATTTGGTTAAAATGTTAGCGATTTTTTTTAAGCACAACAATAATAGAAAAGTATGTAATCATGGTTTTCATTTTAATCGTATTGACCCACAGAATAAAGAATGCATGTCATTTTTTTGTTAAGATTTTTAGATGACGAGGAGGAAAAACGAAAATGCAAAAATAAAATTGGCCTAGTGCTTAAGGTCAAAATGGGCTTGGTCCTTAAGGGGTCAAAGGAGCATCACATGTTTTAAACAATCTTATTTTTCCACAATTTTGAAAGGGTGCCAATAATTTTTGTCCAGACCATTTTTGGAGTTTGGTGTGACATTATGTCCAATTTGCTTTTGTTCCTTTCTTTTTTTTTGTTTAGTTCCAATACACACAAAGGGAATAAAGATGTGTATTGCAAAACCTGTGTTACTGCAATCCTTTTCTGTGAGAAATACTTTCGTTTCTAGAAAAATTTCAGGGATGCCAACATTTACGGCCATGACTGAATACAGGGTGCAAAGCATCACTTTCTCCACCAGCTGTTTAGTATATAGGGGTGCATAGTGCACCCCTGTATACTATACAGGAGCCCAACAAGGAAAGAGTTAACCCACGCTGCTGCTGAGCAGTTCTGGGTCAAGTCTTTGGGCACTATCCTGTAAATACAGCTGTCTATAGATGACTGTATATACAGGATACATTAGGCAGACACCAACAATTGGAGGCTCCCTGTTCAGGAACACACTGCAGTATGGGCGCACTCCCCAGGGGAGAGCACCAAAAATGTACTAATCTTTTTCTTATTATTATTACATTTCTTTTCAGATTTCAGATACGTGAATGCGGAAGTCAGATTTGGTGGATTGCGAAGATGACCAGCGTTTTTTAAATTTTAATAGAAGGGTAAATGGAGGCTGTAGGGGAGTGTTTTTATTTTTTTCAATGTGTCGTGTTTTTTATAATTGAATTTTCAGGCTTAGCAGTGGACGCCGTCTTGTAGATTAAATACACTACTAAGCAGGGGCTTAGCGTTAGGCCAAAAAACAGCTAGCGCTAACCCCCAATTGTTACTCCGGTACCCACCGCCACAGAGGCCCGGAGCATCCAAAAGGCCCAGAGCATCAAAGCAGTAAGAGCCTGACGTTACCAGGGTGGGCGAGGATGATTGTTGCTCCCCAGCCTAAATAACGCAAGCCTATTACCGCCTAGGCCCAGGAGCGCCATTTTTGATGCTCCAAGCCTTTTGGTATCGGCTCTTCTCGGCACCCCTGTGGCGGTGGGTACTGGGGTAATAATTGGGGGTTAGCGCTAGCTGTTTTTTGGCCTAATGCTAAGCTCTGGCTTAGTAATGGATTCCATCTACAAGACGGCTTCCACTACCAAGCCTAAAAATGTAATTATAAAAAACACGACACATTGAATTCTTTATTGACAGAAAAAATCCAATGAATCTGACGTAGTCCTCCTCCTTCATGTATCTGAAATGAGAAGAAAAGAAAAACACAAAAAATTGATTTGTACATTTTTTGCGCTCTCCCCTGGGGAGAACGCACATAATGCAGTGTGTTCCTAAACAGGGAGCCTTCAATTCTTGCTGAACTACAACTCACATCATGGGGGGCTGTAGTTAAGCAACAGCTGGAGTCTCCCTGTTTGGAAACACACTGCCAGAAAGGCTATGTTTCCATTATGCAAAACACATAATGAGAACAGAGCCATACTTACCACCCTGGCTTCAGGCCTGGACTGTTTAACTCCACCCCTAATAACGTCATCACTAGGTGGCAGAGTAGTAAAGGTCGCAGGGGGTCTCAGGAGTGAGACCCCCCTGCGAACTGTCCTTCTGGCCTTGGACTACTACTCCCATCATGGGCATTCTCTGTTCCATGATGAGAGTAGTTGTAGTACCGTAGCGCTTAGGGATGGCACTTGCACATCCTCAGACTGCAGGACTTTTTTTGGACTGTTAGAACTACTACTCCCATCTTAGACATACCCTGCCCATCATGGGAGTTATAGTCCAGGAGCTGAGGGGCAGATAGCAGCAGGTCATTCTCCAGAGACCCACTGCGATCCGCATTTATTAACTGTACAAGCCGGCGGCGCATGCGGCTCCACTGCGCTCCCTGCCGCCTCCTGTATACAGCTCTCATAATTCATAATCCCTGCCGCCGGGAGACGGGAGCTCTGATTGGTGAATAGCTATTCACCAATCAGAGCTATCAGAGCTCCCATCTCCCGGCGGCGGGGATTATGAAAAGCGTCCCTCTGATTGGTGAATAGATTTTCACCAATCAGAGCTCCTGTCTCCCGGTGGCGGGGATTATGAATTGTGAGAGCTGTATACAGGAACGGGCGGGGAGCGCAGTGGAGCCGCATGTTCCATCGGCTTGTACAGTTAATAAATGCGGATCGCAGCAGGTCTCTATAGATTGACCTGCTGCGATCTGCCCCTCAGCCCCTGGACTATAACTCCCACCATGGGCAGAGTCTGTCCATGATGGGAGTAGTAGTCCTAACTCTTCCAAAAGAGTCCTGCAGCCATGGGATGTGCAAGTGCCATCCCTCAGCGCTGCGCTACTACAACTACTCCCATCATGGGACAGAATCTGTCCCATGATGGGAGTGGTTGTAGTTAGCAGTGTTGAGAGGTGGCTCCTGCATCCCCCGGCCGTCTCGGTAGAACACTTTTCTATGTGTCCTTTCTGGTGTATTTTTGCATTAAAAAAAAAAACATATTTGGGCAAAAAATAAATAAAAAAATGTGTCTAAACCCAAAAAACGCACATGATAAATTAGTATCCACTGCAAAATGCATTCCACAATACACAAAAAAAAATTGCGCTACTTATAGGAAAGAAAAAGCTTCTACCACTAATGTGAAATTCCCTCCATGGTGTGTATTGCTTTTATTATGCACACTATTCCAATAACAGATTCTATGGATGTTTACCTGTATATACGCACTTAATACATTTAAGTATTAATAATAATTACTAAAATAGTAAAAGCTTCTATTACAGAAAATAACACATCTTGGTACTTGATATCACATTTACTCTGACATCATGGTAGAAAGAAGGAAAATACACCAACACTGCAAATATATTCAGTAAAGGGTAATTAATGAATGCATCTTAGTGCCAGAATCTTGACATTTCTGAATGCGGAGGAACATTCCTCAGGGATGCCTGGAGATAGATATGTACTGTAGCTTTCCCTGTGTGACACTGCAATTCTACAAACACTTATTCACTGCTTATCTGGCTTCTACTGCTTCAGGAGCTTAAGGGCAACTTTCCATTTCAAGATACTTTACTTATTCTACACTAGATATGCACACTAGAAAAAAAATATAGGAAACGATCAATAGATAGATAGATAGATAGATATGATAGATAGATAGATAATAGATAGCTAGATAGATATGAGATAGATAATAGATATCTAGATAGATATGAGATAGATAGATAGATAGATAGATGATATATAGATATGAGATAGATAGATTGATTGATGATATATGGATATGAGATAAATAGATAAATATATAGCTATGAGGTAGGTAGATAGATAGATAGATAGATAGATATGAGATAGATAGATATGGGATAGATATGAGACAGATAGAGAGATAGATAGATGTGGGATAGATAGATATGATAAAGATAGATAGATAGATAGATAGATAGATAGATATGAGATAGATAGATAGATAGATAGTTAGATGAGATAGAAAAATAGATAGATATGAGATATATATGAGATAAATAGATAGAAATTAGATAGATAGATATGAGATAGATAGATAGATAGAAATGAGATAGATATGAGATAGATAGATATGAGATAGATAGATAGGAGATAGATAGGAGATTAATAGATAGAAATAAGATAGATATGAGATAGATAGAAATGAGATAGATATGAGATAGATATGAGATAGATAGATAGAAATAAGATAGATAGATATGAGAGAGACAGATTGAAATAAGATAGATAGATAGAAATGAGATAGAGTTCGGGGTGCACGCTAGTTGAGAGCCTGAGTAAGCGGCTCACATCTTAATATAAACACAAGATACCAGCAGCAAATGAAAAAAAGTTTCAAGCTTGAAAATGGTGACGAGAGGTGTCAGAAACATTGCTTCTGTGTAACACTGGAATGATGCAATAAATCTTTACCGTTTTTTACACTATTTTTGTGTGATGCTGGTATCTTGTGTTGATAGATAGATAGATAGATAGATAGATAGATAGATATGGTCAACTGATCATGAATAAGTCTGTAATATTCATGTTATACAAATCAATCAATTTTCTATAAATCTTATGTCATTCATAAGGTGGATTCTTCAAGTACATCCTCAAGTAAAAATTTCTGCAGCACATCCTCAGAATTCCTGGCTGGTCTCTCTGTTTGTCACTCCAGAGATGACATGTTGGTTTAAGTCATCGCTAATGTGCACAGAGACTGGGTGTTCCAGGGAAATGTTATGCTTGAGGATTACTATGGTTTATTTCAGGGTTTTGTGTTTTATTTCACACTTTTATTTCCACTTGCAGATCGTTAAAGAAAAACACCAAAAAAAAAATAAAAAAACGCTATGTGTGTGTGTGAAAGCTTCTTTACAATTAGTTTTAATACATATATATATATATATATATATATATATATATATATATATAATGTAAATCTGTTTTTGCAGACCAGTCATTACAAAATCCCTTCATTAGCACTTTGCGGAAAAAGTGTCAACAAGATCCAAGGCACGGGAGCATAGTCTATAAAATATAACTTTTATGGCCAGTCATTGCATTTGTAAAGTCAATGGGATTCCCTGAGATTGATTGACCCAAATTATTGCCTTGCCTTGCTTATCTTATTGATGGAGTTGTCTTTCTTATTGTATTTATAGGAAACTGTGATGATGAATTAAATAAGGGACTTATAAAATAAGCCTGCATTGTGGCCCTATTGTGTATAATTACTGATCCCCTAACCCTGTTCCCTGTGCCAGCCAGACCGCTCATCTATCCAAAAGATGTTGCCAACTATGGAAAAGAACAAAAAGTTGATTTTTATGCAATATACTCTTGTCAGCATTGGATACTTCATTGTCAGGTAGATGATTCCAAGCTAAGCATGAAAGCTATCCAGCAGTGCAATAGATTAACCCTAATTTACACCACTGGGTCCATGTGTGCTGTTTGCCAACAGGGAAATATATTTATGCAATATGTATCATGTAGTCCCTGAGAAACAGTTACATTGCCCATACTAGAGCAACTGCATGAAAATATTATTTACTTAGCCCCAAGCTCAGAAAGGTAATGATAAGCTATAAGAGAAAATCCCTGTCATAACACAGAAATATCCTTTGGAATTCAGTAGCTATATATAGTATTATAGTATAGTATTATATTTATCAGCATGGCATGTATGATTTTGTTGACTGTACCACACACTGCATAATATATTTTTACTAAGTGGTGTAACGTTATTAATAAATGAGCCCTATTCTGAAATAATTTTTTTGTGGATTATTATTAAGCCACCATGTCACAATATTGTGACCTCACTTTGTATTTATATGATTGTAGTTGTATTGTGTATTTTCCCTTAAATGTAGCACAAGCTGAGAACTATGCTCAGATCATCTGCAATGTCAGCTGGTATTTATAGTTCTCTGGGCAGAGATGTTGGAGTCATGGCAGATGGGTAATGGCTTGACCCCAAGCACCTTCCTTCCATGTGAACATGGCAACCTTTGTCAAACGAGGATATACATGTTTAGGAAAGGGGCACTCCTGTGGGTGTAGTGTCCGGATTCAGGTCTGCCCAGGATGTTGCTGCAAATTATAGCAACCCAACACTCTTGCGAACTTGTAGCAAAATCGTTTTCTTTAATGAAATATGTCTCTAAACCAGCAGAACACAGGTTATAGTCTTTGTAGTTTCCTTTTTGCATATAAGAGGAGGCATATGGGTCCCCTTGAAAGCCAAATACAGGTTTAAGTCTTTGGGTGAATATGACTAAATTCCCTCCTCTAGCAGATAAGGAGGAATTATGGGCAATCTTACTTCACTGAAGGAGGAACTTTCTTGAGTTGTCTTTCCAATGTAACAGATTAGAAGAAGCTGGGTTATTCACGATTGTGCACTACAATTCCCTATCGTAGGGAATAGGGTGATGGAACTTGTGTTGTAGAAGTCATGTTGCACTGGCTCTGCCTGGAGGCCTACTGAGACACAGGTAGTTACAGGAAGGCACTTGTTCAACTTTTCGCTTTTAACTTAACCCCTTAAGGACCTGGGGTTTTTCCGTTTTTGCATTTTCATTTTGTCCTCCTTACTGTTAAAAAACCATAACTCTTTCAATTTTACACCTAAAAATCCATATGATGGCTTATTTTTTGCGCCAACAATTCTACTATGTAATGACATTAGTAATTTTACCCCAAAATCTACGGTGAAACAGAAAAAAAAAATCTTTGTGAGAGAAAATTAAAAATAAAACGCCATTTTGTAAATTTTGGGGGCTTCCGTTTCTACACAGTTAATTTTTTGGTAAAAATTACACCTTCTCTTTATTCTGTAGGTCCATACGATTAAAATGATATCCTACTTATATAGGTTTGATTTTGTCGTACTTCTGAAAAAAATCATAACTACATGCAGGAAAATTTATACATTTAAAATTGTCATCTTCTGACCCCTATAACTTTTTATTTTTCCACGTATGGGGCGGTTTGAGGGCTATTTTTTTGCACCGTGACCTGAAGTTTTTAATGGTACTGTTTTTGTTTTGATCAGACTTATTGATCGATTTTTATTCATTTTTTCATGATGTAAAAAGTGACCAAAAATACTCTATTTTGGAATTTTTTTGCGCGTACGCCATTGACTATGCGGTTTAATTAACGATATATTTTTATAATTCGGACATTTCCACATATGTTTATTTTTGTTTTAATTTACACAATTTTTTTTTTAAATGGGAAAAAGGGGGTTATTCAAACTTTTATTAGGGAAGGTTTTTTTTTTCCACTTAATTTTTGCAATGTTATAGACCCATAGGGGGCTATAACACTGCACACACTGATCTTTTACATTGATCAATGGTTTCTCATAGGAAACCATTGATCGATGATTCTGCCAGTTGACTGCTCATGCCTGGATCTCAGACACATAGCAGTCATTCGGCGATCGGACACGAGGAGGCAAGGTAAGGGACCCTCCTGCTGTGCTACAGCTGTTCGGGATACCTCAATTTCTCCGCAGTGATCCCGAACAACCGCTGAGCTAGCCGTCGGTAGCTTACTTTTACTTTAGACGTGGCATTCAACTTTGAACGCCGCATCTAAAGTGTTACTAGCGCGCGGCACTGCGTTCTGTGCCGCGCACTAATAGCCAAGGGTCCTGGCCGTTGTTCGAAGCCGGGCCCGACACTCCATGGCCCCGCATTATAGAACAGGAGTGGACTAAGGACATACAGGTACGCCCTGGGTCCTTAAGAAGTTAAACCTATCACCTCATTGTGGACTGGAAGTAGATTCTTAGATTCATTGATTTCAAAATGCCATGAAGATTCCACCCTGCATGTCCCAGGTAGCATACATATGAGATTAATCTGAGGTTCTAACTCTGGTGGAGATGTGGAACTAAAACCGAACTAGCTAAGGTTATGTTTTACATATAGTCTGGTAAAGCGTATGCATTAATGGACTACATTACACCTTATTCTCCTTATCTGGGCAAAGTTATACTAAACTTGGAATTTCTTCCCACAGGTTTCTAATAGCTTCTTGAAGAAGTTTGTGTGGTGAGGCAATTGAATATATTATGCATATAATATGTCCATTAAAGGAGGCAGCAGAGAGAATATAGTACATTGCACAAAAGTTACTTCACTGTCACGATTCGGCTGGCAGGAGGTGGATCCTCTGTGCCAGAGAGGGATTGGCGTGGACCGTGCTGGTGGACCGGTTCTAAGTTGCTACTGGTATTCACCAGAGCCCGCCGCAAAGCGGGATGGTCTTGCAGCGGCGGTAGCAACCAGGTCGTATCCACCAGCAACGGCTCAACCTCTCTGACTGCTGAAGATATGCACGGTACAAGGGAGTAGACAAGAGCAAGGTCGGACGTAGCAGAAGGTCAGGGCAGGCAGCAAGGATCGTAGTCAGGGGCAACAGCAGGAGGTCTGAAACACAGGCTAGGAACACACAAGGGAACGCTTTCACTGGCACAATGGCAACAAGATCCGGCGAGGGAGTGCAGGGGAAGTGAGGTATAAGTAGGGAGTGCACAGGTGAGAATACTGATTAGGCCTGCTGCGCCAATCAGTGGCGCAGCGGCCCTTTAAATGGCAGAGACCCGGCGCGCGCGCGCCCTAAGGAGCGGGGCCGCGCGCGCCGGGACAACACAGACGGGGAATGGGTCAGGTATGGGAGCCGAGATGCGCATCGCGAGCGGGCGCGTCCCGCATCGCGAATCGCATCCCGGCTGGGAGTAATATCGCAGCGCACCCGGTCAGCAGGTCTGACCGGGGCGCTGCGAATGAGAGAACGCTGCGAGCGCTCCGGGGAGGAGCGGGGACCCGGAGCGCTCGGCGTAACATTCACATTCTATGCACATAACAAGAAGTATAATATTTTCTGACTGATTATGAGTAAAGATGAGCGAATTTTTGAAACATTCGATTCGGCCGAATCTCTATTAAAAACGGCTATTTCTGGCCTAGAGAGAGCCTCAATAAGGGTGTAGAACACTTTTCCTTGTCGTATCACGCATAGGGAGTGGGCTGTGTTAGTGAAATAATACTTTAATTCAGTATGACATGGAGATTACAGGCGTCGCTATTAGAATCACTGCCGCACAGCGTCTGGATGTGGCAGCAGGGAGACCATTTGGCATCACAATTGAAAAGATTAAAGAGATATTTTTATGTAACTTTTATTTAATTTAATTTTAATGTATTTACATTTTTTTTAATCCTTTTTTGAGGACCCATTCTGGTGAGCATTGAGCTGGCGGTCCACCACGTTGTGCACTACCACCTTTTCCAACCCCTGCCTCTCATTGTTATCGCTCCAACCTGTTTCATTGGGTGCTTGTGGTAATTCCACAGGTAAAATATGACGTCGACTACCATAGGGTCTCAAAAGATGACATAGATCTTTTTAAATTTAAGATTTTGATTAGATTCACGAGTTTAATGTTCCGGGTGCTCAAAGTGTTTACTTTGAACTAATACTGTATGACTACAAAACCCAATATAACAAGGAGTCCCATGGCGGCACAATGACAGAGCTTAGAGGTGACAGCAGTCTGAAGAGACGATAGAGCCTCACAATAGAAAAGATTAAAGATATTTAGTAAAATTTTTATTGAATATTTTAGGTAGATTAAAATTTTAAAAGTTTAATTTAAGGTGCCAACAGCATGAGGAGACCACATGGTTGCACAATGACACAGCCTGGAGGTGGCAGCAGCATGAGGAGACCATAATGTTACAGAATGACACAGCCTGGAATTGGCGGCAGCAAGAGGAGACCATATATTGGCAGAACGACCCAGCCTGGAGGTGGCAACAGGCTGACGAGACCATAGGGCCGCATAATCAAAAAGATATTTTTTAAAATTTAACCCCTTAAGGACGCAGGACGTAAATGTACGTCCTGGTGAGGTGGTACTTAACGCACCAGGACGTACATTTACGTCCTAAGCATAACCGCGGGCATCGGAGCGATGCCCGTGTCATGCGCGGCTGATCCCGGCTGCTGATCGCAGCCAGGGACCCGCCGGCAATGGCCAACGCCCGCGATCTCGCGGGCGTCCGCCATTAACCCCTCAGGTGCCGGGATCAATACAGATCCCGGCATCTGCGGCAGTTCGCGATTTAAATGAACGATCGGATCGCCCGCAGCGCTGCTGCGGGGATCCGATAATTCATAACGCCGCACGGAGGTCCCCTCTCCTTCCTCGGTGCGGCTCCCGGCGTCTCCTGCTCTGGTCTGTGATCGAGCAGACCAGAGCAGAAGATGACCGATAATACTGATCTGTTCTATGTCCTATACATAGAACAGATCAGTATTAGCAATCATGGTATTGCTATGAATAGTCCCCTATGGGGACTATTCAAGTGTAAAAAAAAATGTAAAAAAATGTAAAAGTAAAAAAAAAGTGAAAAATCCCCTCCCCCAATAATAAAGTAAAACGTCCGTTTTTCCTATTTTACCCCCAAAAAGCGTAAAAAACATTTTTTATAGACATATTTGGTATCGCCGCGTGCGTAAATGTCCGAACTATTAAAATAAAATGTTAATGATCCCGTACGGTGAACGGCGTGAACGAAAAAAAAATAAAAAAAAGTCCAAAATTTCTACTTTTTTAATACATTTTATTTAAAAAAAAATTATAAAAAATGTATTAAAAGTTTTTTATATGCAAATGTGGTATCAAAAAAAAGTACAGATCATGGCGCAAAAAATGAGCCCCCATACCGCCACTTATACGGAAAAATAAAAAAGTTAGAGGTCATCAAAATAAAGGGATTATAAACGTACTAATTTGGTTAAAAAGTTTGTGATTTTTTTTAAGCGCAACAATAATATAAAAGTGTATAATAATGGGTATCATTTTAATCGTATTGACCCTCAAAATAAAGAACACATGTCATTTTTACCATTAATTTTACGGCGTGAAAACAATACCTTCCAAAATTAGCAAAATTGCGTTTTTCGTTTTAATTTCCCCACAAAAATAGTGTTTTTTGGTTGCGCCATACATTTTATGATATAATGAGTGATGTCATTACAAAGGACAACTGGTCGCGCAAAAAACAAGCCCTCATACTAGTCTGTGGATGAAAACATAAAAGAGTTATGATTTTTAGAAGGCGAGGAGGAAAAAATGAAAACGTAAAAATTAAATTGTCTGAGTCCTTAAGGCCAAAATGGGCTGAGTCCTTAAGGGGTTAAATTGAAGGTTTCAAATAGATTAACATAAAAACGTTTAATTAATGTGCCAGCAGCATGAGGAGACCATATAGCCACAGTGTGTCTGGGTCCTCTGTCTTGTCTTCCTCATCATCCTGTATCTCCAAAGCCTACTCCTGCTCCTCCTCTCCTGTCAGATAACTATAAAAACCACCCATCTCACAAAACCTTGCCTGTGCTCCACTATCCCCCTCCTCCTACTCCTCCAGTTCAGTCCCCACAGGGCTCATGTGGCTTCGAGATGTAGGCATCATGTCTCCAGTGCCCTGACCAGCCATCATTTCCAACACGTGTTGGAGGATAAGAAGCAGTGGAATGATATCGTTCATCCCGTAATCCTGGTGAACGGCAGGTGTCACGTATGAGCTGCCACTGGCTGACATTGAAGTTACACAGGTGAATCCCCCTATCCGATTTGATCATCAAGAAATTGGTGATAGCTTTTCTCTGTTCGTATTGTCGGTCCAACATATAGAGGGTGGAATTCCAACATCTAGAAACGTTGCAAATCAGACTATGTTGGGGGATGCCGTTCTGACGCTGCAGCTCAAGGAGGGTATGCTTTGTGGTGTACGAGTGGCTGAAGTGCTTGCAAAGTTTTCTTCCCATTGTTAGGATGTCTTCCAGATGGGGGGATCCCTTCAGGAACCGCTTGACAACCAGATTGAACATGCGTGCCATGCAGGGTGCATGGCTCAGGCTTCCTTGAAGCAGCGCAGACAAGATGTTCTTCCCGTTGTCGGTCACCATGGTTCCCATTTCCATTTTTGTGGAGTAAGCCATGATTCCATTTCTTGATGAATGACTTTTAGCAGTTCCTCCCCTTTGTGACTCGGTTTGCCAAGGCAAACCATATGAAGAATAGTGTGACACCGGCATGCCCTGAACACATGGTATGCTGGAGGGGCATTTTTATTACAATTATTAATTCAAATTAATTTATAAAAATGTATTCAAATTATTTATTATTTACAATTTTTATGTAATGTGCCAGCAGCATGGGGAGACCACATGGCGGCACAATGACACAGCCTGGAGGTGGCACCAGCATGAGGAGACCAAAATGTGGCAGAATGACCAAGCCTGGAGGTGGCAGCAGCAAGAGGAGACCACATGGTGACAGAATGAAGCAGCCAGGAGGTGGCAGCAGCCTGACGAGACCAAAGGCCTCACAATTGAAAAGATTAAAAATATTTTTTTAAATTGCATGTGGCCATGTTAACATCCTCCGGATACTTGATGAAAAACTGCCACATGGCAGAGTAGCTGATTTTCCCCCAAACAGTCCACACCGACTGACTTCTACAGCCACTGACACCAGGGACCCCTGTTCCCCTACCTCCCGGGTAGGGAGGGTGCCACGAAGCAGGTGGTCTACCCCGGACACGTTTGGCTCCAGACTTCCCACTGCTGCAATTATGCTGAATCCCAACCATGCTACCCCCTTGCTGGCTCAACTGCTGCCTCACGGGCAACCTGCCACTCTCTTTTCTTGATGATGATGAAGCCCCTTCTGCACCTGGCTCCTAAGTGCGATCTGCTCCATCATCATCGAGTTGTGTCTGCACGTCACTGATGTCCTACTCAGGTTCCTTAACAGTGTGTGCTTCAGGAGCCTGGATGCTCCCAAAACCACCTACCACGCCACTCTTCTCATCACTACTCGCCCGCCTAGCGAAGGAAGCAGGGGATGTCTCCTCCACTTCTTGGCTGGGCAGTAACTGCTGACTGTCCTCTAGTAGATCGTCCTGACTAAAAAGTGGAGCTAAACCCACAGCATAGGATACTTCTATGGGGGAGGAAACAGCATAGGACAGAGGCAAAGGAAGGACAGGGACTGCTCCCGAGCCATGCCAACTGATGGTTGTATCTGAGGAACCCACCGGCTGGTGACTGGGAGTGTCAGATGTCACTTGTGATTAAGTGGATGACCGAGTTAACCAGTCAATGATAGCAGATTGGTTGCTGGTTGAGACACGACCGCTAGCTGATACCAGGAGCTCAGGCATCTTGCTGCGACTCCTGCTGCCACTCACCCCTAGTCTGCTGCGACCTCTGCCTGCGACTGAGGAAGTTAGGCCTCTGACACTCCTCTGTGCACGTTCTGGCACTTCTCTGCCTGACATACTTATCAGTGCTTCTAGGCTGGATTTGGGCCTGAGCTGAATTGCTGCTGTAATACACCCACAATTGCACTTTCTCAATCAATCTCTCTCCCTTCCCTATCAGTGCTTCTAGGCTGGATTTGGGCTTGAGGTGAATCGCTGCTGTAATAAACCCACAATTGCACTTTCTCTCTCAATCTCTCTCTCCCTTCCCTTTCAGTGCTTCTAGGCTGGATTTGGGCTTGAGGTGAATCGTTGGCATAAAATAGCTTTTCTGTGGAACACACACTGCTCTCTGTCCCTCTCTCTCTGCAATAGAATGCTGATGTGACTGGCCGCAAGATGGCTGCCGATTATATAGGGCTGTGACATCACAGGGGTGGCTGGCTGCTGATAGGCTGCATGCTGCATGTGATTCAGGGTCATCCCGCCTACCCGCCTTGCTGCCTTCCCAGCATTCCTTGCCCCGTGTGCTGACATGTGGAGCCACCATATGCCCTGGAGCCTGGACCACACTAAATGGAGTTTAATAAAACAATTAATGTGATCGAATCGTGGCGATATTCGCATTAATTGCAAATCGAATCAAAGGAATTCAGATTCGTCAGATTCGATTCGCTCATCCCCATATATTTAAATTGAGGGGCGGAGTGTGATGTCACATGGGGTGGAGCCGTGACATCACGATACTCCGGCCCCGTGATCGGCAGTCATCAGACCCGTAGCGATGTTCGCTCCGGGGCCTGATGAGAGCGGGGTGCTGCATGCGAGATCGCAGGGGTCCCCAGCGGCAGGACCCCGCACGATCAGGCAACTTATCCCCTATCCTTTAGATAGGGGATAAGTTGTCAGCACAGTAGTACCCCTTTAAATGCTCTAATTCTATTTTACTTTATCTTAAAGGGGTACTCTGGTGGAAAACATGTTTTTTTTTTTTTTTCAAATCAACTGGTGCCAGAAAGTTAAACAGATTCGAAAATGACTTCTATATAAAAATCTCAATCCTTCCAATACTTATCAGCTGTTGTATGCTCTAGAGGAAGTTGAGTGTCATGAAAAGGAGGGGGGCGGGGCAGGGAGAAGTAAGTCCTAAATCTGTCCCTATAAACCACTTTTCCTGCCTACATGCCCATCCACCCTAAATGAAGGTTTGACACCTTGGAGCCGGTCCTGGTAAAGCATGGAGAGACATCAATACCAAAGTCAAATAGGCTCCTAGCCAGCGGGCACTCTCCACCGAGTGATCAGGATACTGGCCTAGGAGGAAACAAAAATTCTAAATACAACAAGCACGGGTACAGGCACAAGACTCACTCTCTCGTAAATAGACGGATTAGCCCAAGGCTTAGAACAGGATTCTATTCTAGGAATTGCAGGATCAAACAAGGTCAAAAACAGGACTGACAAAACGCACAGTGGGAATACAGACTAAGGCAACACAAAGCAAATGCAGAACGAACATACACAAATACTAAAACCTGAATAATGTACTAAAACAAAGCAGGCTAAAATCTATATATCAAACAAAACAGATAACCATGGTTAACCCCTTCCCGCTACATGATGTATGGATACGTCATGAGCGGGCTCCCGATCGCTGTGATGCCCGGTATAAACCCTCCAGACGCGGTGATCAAAGTTGATTGCCGCATCTAAAGTGAAAGTAAACTTTGCCGGTTAACTCAGTGGAGCATACAGGTACAGCTGGACGGTCCCTACCTGCCTCCTCGCTGTCTGATCGCCAAATGACTGCTCCGTGCCTGAGATCCAGGCAGGAGCAGTCGAGCGGTGATAACACTGATCAATGCCCGGCTATTGCCAGGCAGTGATCTGTGTAGAAGATCAGTGTGTGCAGTGTTATAGCCCCCTATGTGAAAATAAAGTGTTAATAAAGATCATTTAACCTCTTCCATAATAAAAGTCAGAATCACCCCCTTTTTCCCAATAAAAAAACGGTGTAAATAAAAATAAAAATATGTGGTATTGCCACGTGCATAAATGTCCGAACTATAAAAAATAAATCATTAATTAAACAGCACGGTCAATGGCGTACACGTAAACAAATTCCAAAGTCCAAAAAAGCGTATTTTTGGTCACTTTTTATACCATAAAAAAGTGAATAAAAAGTGATCAAAAAATCCAATCAAAACAAAAATGATACCATTAAAAACGTCAGATCATGGCGCAAAAAATGAGCCCTCAAACATGGGTCAGAAAAATACATTTTTAAACGTATACATTTTCCTGCATGTAGTTATGATTTTTTCCAGAAGTACGACAAAATCAAACCTATATAAGTAGGGTATCATTTTAATCGTATGGACCTACAGAATAAAGAAAGATAAGGTGTGATTTTTACCAGAAAATGCACTGTGTAGAAACAGAAGCCCCCAACATTTACAAAATTGCATTTTTTCTTTAACTTTGTCGCACAATGATTTTTTTTTTCCGTTTCGCCTTGGATTTTTGGGTAAAATGACTAATTTCACTGCAAAGTAGAATTGGTGGCACAAAAAATAAGCCATCATATGGATTTTTAGGTGTAAAATTGAAAGCATTATGATTTTTAGAAGGTGATGAGGAAAAAATGAAAATGCAAAAACGGAAAATACCCTACGTCATTAAGGGGTTAACTGGAAGAAAACAAATAATAAAAGACAATTTGACCCCTTAAGGACGCAGCCCTTTTTTGTAATTCTGACCTCCGTCACTTTAAGCATTAATAACTCTAAGATGCTTTTAGTTATCATTCTGATTCTGAGATTGTTTTTTCGTGACATATTCTACTTGATTTTGGTGGTAAATTTTCTTTCTTGGTGAAAAATCAAAAAAATGTCATGAAAATTTAGAAAAAATTTGCATTTTTCTAACTTTGAAGCTCTCTGCTTGTAAGGAAAATGGATAGTAAAAATACATTTTATATTGATTCACATATACAATATGTCTACTTTATGTTGCATCATAAAATGGACATATTTTTACTTTTTGAAAAAATTAGAGGGTTTCAAAGTAGAGCAGCAATTTTCAAAATTTTCATGAAAATTGCAAAATCTGAAGGGACAGATGTTACATGTTACAGAACTACAACTCCCAGCATGCTTGGGCAGTCTAGGCATGCTGAGAGTTGAAGTTTGGCAACATCTGGAGGGTCACAGTTTGGGCACCACTGTAATAGTGGTCTCCAAACTGTGACCCTCCAGATGTTGCAAAACTACAACTCCCAGCATGCCCAGACAGCCTTTAGCCGTCAGGGCATGCTGGGAGTTGCAGTGTTGCAACCACTGGAAGGGCAGCAGTAAATATCGCTTTACTGCCCCCTTTCCCCCCCCCCCCACCCCCATCGCCTCCCTACCTGTGCCGCTGATCTCCGCAGTCTCCACCGATGATTGCCGGTCCCCACGGCATCTTCTCTTCAGGTTCCCGCCGCCATCTTCTCCCCCCATTCTGCCCGACATCCAGGGGTGGGCAGAGCGGGAGGTTTCCATGGCAACCCCCTGTTGTGCGCTGCCATTGGTTAGAATTCATTTCTGACTATTAGCAGGGGATAGGAGGAGATCGAAGCACTGCAATCTCGCTCCTATCCCTCAGGATTATCGGGGCTGTCACTGACAGCTCTTATCATCCCTATTTTCCAGGTGATCGGGTCACCAGAGACCCGATCAGCCCAGAATAGCAGAAAATCGCATGTCTGAATAGACATGCGATTTTCTGCGATCTCCGACATGGGGGGGTCTCAGGACCCCCCTTGGCAATGTGCCGGGATGCCTGCTGAATGATTTCAGCAGGCATCCTGGTCCGGTCCCCAACCGACTAGCGGCGGGGACCGGAATTCCCACGGGCGTATGCCACGTCCTTAAGGACTCGAGATGCAGGGTGTATGCATTCTCCCTACATCCTGAAAAGGTTAATGTGTCTCCTATGTATTACATTGTTCTATTCTAACGAACTGACCTTAGTTTTTGCTAAGTTAAAATTGTAACTTTTAGCCACTGATATAAGCTGAACTTCACAACCACAGTGCACATGTTAAAATATATTTCATTTCAAGTTTAGTATGTAAAAGGTCATTGCATTAATCCTTATCTTATTATAAATGTGGGAAGTCAACTGTGAATGAATAAATATCTAAGAACAAATAAGTTACCACATAGTTGGCAGATTTTACCACCGATCCAGCTCCAGATCCAATTATCCTAATTAATTTTCTAGATATTTGTCCAAAGACCTCCTCTGCAATTTCTGTTTTCTTGTCACGACATCTGAAGTGAAATACAATTTTTGTTACAGGGAATGAGTCATCAGAAAATGACCTATTGTTTAAAGCAAGATTTTAAGAACATATTTGTAAGAATTTTAGGTGACGTTTTTTCTAATTTTATTGTCTAAATTTTAAAATAATCCTTAAATCTTGCCATTTCCATTCTCACCACTAGACCCTTAAAGGGATACTCCAGTTGAAAACAAATGTTTTCAAATCAACTGGTGCCAGAAAGTTAAACAGATTTGTAAATTACTTCTATTTAAAGATCTTAATCCTTCCAGTGCTTATCAGTAGCTGTATACTATGGAGTTGTTTAGTTCTTTCCATTCTAACCACAGTGCTCTCTGCTGACACCTCTGTCTGTGTAAGAAACTGTCCAGAGTAGGAGCAAATTCCTATAACAAACCACTCCTTCTCCAGACAGTTCCTGACGTGGCCAGAGGTGTCAGCAGAGAGCACTGTGGTTAGACTGGAAAGAACTACACAACTTGCTCTGGAGCATACAGAAGCTAATAAGTGAAGAAAAATGTAACCATGAACCTCAAGGCCAATATCAGATAAACCGATACATGATGGATATGAATGAACTGTGCTTCAAATGTATGATGAAAAAAATATAACATTTATTAAAATACATATAATAATCAAAATAATATTAATATTAAAACTCCTTTCACAGGGCCTTGTGAGGAGGTAAATGTAATATATATGACAGAATAATCAATTGATCGTATTAAAATCCCACCACTGCATATATTGTTGTATAATTAGTCTGGCACTTGCTGGTTCAGAATAGTAATAATCTCACAATCTGCAAGTTTAAGCAGCATGGGCATATATATATATATATATATATATATATATATATACCAGCAATAAATCCAACAGCACTCACGGGTTCAAGTGAAAAAACACAACAGTGTTTATTTAAACCATGTTCAGATGCAATGTTTCAGTGATATCCACCACCTTTTTCAAGCATGCTTGAAAAAGGTGGTGGATATCACTGAAACGTTGCATCTGAACATGGTTTAAATAAACACCGTTGTGTTTTTTCACTTGAACCCGTGAGTGCTGTTGGATTTATTGCTGGAATTTATGGATGTGGTCTGCGACTGGGACCACGTTTCTTTCCTATTGCACCCGGACTACTATCTTGAGACTTACAGTGGTAGTGCTGTCCTCCGCCATTTGGAAATATATATATATATATATATATATATATATATATATATATATATATATATCCGAGTCTATGAGGTGTACCCCTTTAAACTAAGTTGAAACTTCTTGTTCTGTCTGTGATGATAAGGAGGAGACTGCTGATAAGTAATTTGTACAGAATTGCAATGAAAGGTGACACCATTAGATAGAGAATTCATGAAGCTCACTGTTCAGCCTGTGGAATGACCTCTTTATAGTTTCCAGAAATGTTTCCCTATCATGTCAATGGGACAGCTCATGTCTGTTGCCTATGTCTATGGGACATGCTTTACAGCAAATGTCTTAATGTCACCGTGACACAATTTAAAAACATTTTTCTGGAGCTTGGCCACTGCCTGTTCTGGTTATTTAAAATAGATACATCCGGTAATCTGCCATCGGTCAATATTATGTATCTAGGCCCTTTGGTATGTATCCAAATGTCATTATTGTATAAGAAAATGTTTGCGATTAATAAAGTTGTTTCCCTTTGTGGGATTTTCCTATATTCTTCTAATGTTACTCTTAATGGTAATGTTCTAAACATGTTCTAATTGTTTATTTATTTATTTCTATTTTTTGTACAGCATTATGGTGCTTATGGTGCCATTCATCTTGCATGTGCTGTCCTTACAGCTTTAATTTTTTTCAAAACAGCTGGTGCCAGAAAGTTAAACAGATTTTTAAATTACTTTTATTAATTACTTCTATTATCTGACCACAGTGCTTTCTGATGACACTTCTGTTTGTCTCAGGAACTGTCCAGAGCAGGAGAGGTTTGCTATGGGGATTTGCTTTGACTCTGGACAGTTCCTGACATGGACAGAGGTGTCAACAGAGAGCACCGTGGTCAGACAGAAGAGAACAACTTAAAGGGGTACTCCGGTGGAAAATTTCTTTTTTTAAATCAACTGGTGCCAGAAAGTTAAACAGATTTGAAAATTACTTCTATTGAAAACTCTTAATCCTTCCCGTACTTATTAGCGACTGTAAACTGCAGAGAAAATGCTTTTCTTTTTGGATTTCTCTTCTGTCATGACCACAGTGCTCTCTGCTGATCCTCTGTTCTTCATTTTAGGAACTGTCCAGAGCAGCATATGTTTGCTATGGGGATTTTCTCCTGCTCTGGACAGTTCCTAAAATGGACAGCAGAGGTCAGCAGAGAGCACTGTGGTCGAGACAGAAGAGAAATCCAAAAAGAAAAGCATTTCCTCTGTAGTATACAGCGGCTAATAAGTACTGGAATGATTAAGATTTTTTAATAGAAGTAATTTGCTTATCTGTTTAACTTTCTGGCACCAGTTGATTTAAAAAAAAAAAAAAAAAAAAGTTTTCCACCAGAGTAACCCTTTAACTTCGTCTGTAGTATACAGCAGATGATAAGTACTGGAAGGATTAAGAATTATTAACAGAAGTAATTTGCAAATCTGTTTAACTTTCTGGAACCCGTGGCTAATAGCGCGCGGCACTGATCATGGTGCTGCGCGCTATTAATCCTTTAGACGCAGCATTCAAAGTTGAACACCGCGTCTAAAGTGAAAGCAAGACATTGCAGGTTAGCTCAGGGGGCTGTTCGGGATTGCCGCGATGAAATCGCAGCATCCAGAACCGCTTACAGGACAGCAGGAGGGTCTCCTACCTTCCTCCTCGCTGTCCGATCGCCGAATGACTGCTCAGTGCCTGAGATCCAGGCATGAGCAGTCAAGCAGCAGAGTCATTGATCAATGGTTTCCTATGAGAATCCATTGATCAGTGTAAAAGATCAGTGTGTGCAGTGTTATAGCCCCCTATGGGAGCTATAATATTGCAAAAACAAAAGTGAAAAATAAAGTGAATAAAGATCATTTAACCCCTTCCCTAATAAAAGTTTGAATCACCCCCCTTTTCCCATAAAAAAAAAAAAAACTGTGTAAATAAATATATGTGGTATCGCCGCGTGTGGAAAGGTCAGATTTTTAAAAACATATCGTTAATTAAACCGCAAACCGCACGATCATGGGCATACGTGCAAAAAAATTCCAAAGCCCAAAATAGCGTATTTTTGGTAAATTTTTATATCATGAAAAAATTTATTAAACAAAGTCAGATCACTACATAAATGGTACCACTAAAAACTTCAGATCAGGGCACACAAATTTAGCCCTAATACCACCCCATACATGGACAAATAAAAAAGTTATGGGGGTCAGAAGATGACAATTTTAAATGTATAAATTTTCCTGCATGTAGTTATGATTTTTTCCAGAAGTACAACAAAATCAAACCTACATATGGATTTTAGGTGCAAAATTTAAAGGGTTATGATTTTTAAAAGGTACGGAGGAAAAAACGAAAGTGCAAAAACGGGAAAACCCTCCGTCCCCAAGGTGTAAATTCATAGACGAGCCTCTACCACCTGGTTGACTTAATTATGTGAAGCAAACAGCAGCATAACAATTTGTACATGAGCATTAATGAAAAAAAAATATAGAAGTAGTACAATGTCGACCAGAACAATTTTGTAATGGAAAATGCACACTTAAGTATAATATTTACATATTTTACCTAAAAAAGGAATATAAGAATACAATACATAACAAACACATTAAAAAGGGCAAAACTACTAGCAAGAACAGATCACACTGAGGGTAAGAATATGTTACCCTATATTTATGCCCTTTTTATGAGATTGTTATGCATTGTATTTTATACTTCTTAAAGGAGATGTCCGTCGCAGACTTTTTCTATTCCGTCCTGCCCGGGTTGCAAAAAAAGGCAAAACAAACTTTCACTTACCTCCATATGTTCCCCCCGAAGCTCCGCAACAGCTGATCGGTCAGCCAGGCTATTTACTTCCTACTTCCTTTAGCCCGGTACGTCACACGGCGCTTCAGCCTATCACTGGCCGATGCGGGACTCTGCTGCGGCTGGTGATAGGCTGAAGTGCCATGTGACGTACTGGGCTAAAGGAAGTAGGAAGCAGACAGCCCGGCCGACCGATCAGCTGTTGCGGAGCCCCGGGGGAACATATGGAGGTAAGTGAAAATTTCTATGACTAAGCGCATCTAAGCGCGAAACGCGCGAAACGCGTCAGAAAGACCACTTGTACCTGTTTGTCCTGTGCAACTCAATAAACGGAAATTATTTTATTCGCATACCAAGTGCTGGACATTCGTTTGTGTTGGATTTACCGTGGAAGCCGGGGCGGTGCCGGCGGGTCCGAGACACAGGTGTGCGCATTGCAGGAGTGAGCTGTATCTTGCTTGGATACTTTAAGTGAAAATTTGTTTTGTCTTTTTTTTGCAGCCCGGGCAGGACGGAATAGAAAAAGTCTGCGCCGGACATCTCCTTTAATAAATATTTATGAAATAGAGTGTGCTTCCTATTGGTGTTCAGAATACTATTGTGTTCACTGGACATAACATTATATGTTTGTATCAGTTTTTTTTTATATTTGTCTCCCTTAAAATAACATATACTTTTTTTAATCAAAAAATTGTACATACATTGATGCAAAAGCATGCTAAATCATTAATGTACACCCCTCACATTTTTTCTAAATATTTTATTACATCTTTTCATGTAACAACACTGAAGAAATTACCCTCTGCTACAATGTAGTGAGTGCACAGCCTGTATAACAGTGTTTAATGTTGTGTCCCCTTAAAATAACTCAATTACACAGCCTTTAATCTCTAAACCTTGGCAACAAAAGTGAGTACACCCCTAAGTTGGAATGTCTAAATTGGACCCAGATGTCAAAATTAGACCCAATTGTCAATATATGGCCATTTTGCCCCCTCCCATAGACATGAATGGAGGAGGCGTGACGTGACGTCAAGAAGGGGGCGTAATGTGAGGGGGGTGTGGCGTTACGTCATGTCTCCAGTCTGGAAAACTTCCGGTTTCTGTGCCTGGAGACGCAGCTCCACACATAATGCAGGTGCTGCAGGGAGATCACGGAGGTTCCAGTGGCTCCCCCCCCCCCCCCACGATCAGATATCTTATCCCCTATAAAAAGCCAGAATACCCCTTTAAGCCTCTTGGGCATGGAGTTCACCAGAGCTTCACAGGTTGACACTGGAGTCCTCTTCTACATCAACCAGCTTCGTGATGACATCATGGAGCTGGTGGATGTTAACGACCTTATGCTACCCCCACATTCCATTTGAGGATGCCCCACAGATGCTCAAGAGGGGGTTAGGTCTGGAGACATACTTCTTGGAAGTGTGTTTGGGGTTGTTATCATGTTGAAATACTGCCCTGTGGCTCAGTCTCCAAAGGGAGGGGATCATGCTCTGCTACAGTATGTCACAGGGCAAAATTGTGCTTTTTCTTTACAAGAGGCTTGCTTCTGGGATGGCAGCCATGCAGACTAATTTGATGCAGTGTGCAGCATTTGGTCTGAGCACTGACAGGCTGAACTTCAACCTCTGCAGCAATGCTGGCAGCACTTTTACTTCTATTTCCCAAATATAACCATAGCAAGGCCTATTCTAAGTAGAACTTGTCCTGTGAAACCATTGTATGGTCTTGTCCTGTGAAACCTCAGTTCAAGCATCTTGGCAATCTTCTTATAGCCTAGGCCATCTTTTTTCAGAGAGTTTTTTGCCATAAGGTGTCATGCTGAACTTCCAGTGACCAGTATTAGAGAGTGTGAGAGCAAATTTTCACACTGGAGACCTTGTAACACTAATGACTGACATGACACTGGGGAGCGAAAATGGCTAATTGGGGTCTACTCACTTTTGTTGCCATGGTTTAGACATTAGTGGCTTCTGTTGTGTTGAGTTATTTTGAGGGGACAAAACATTAAACATTGTTATATAGGCTGTGCAGGAATGTCTACGAAAATGTGAGGGATGTACCCAATTATGTATTATATACCGTATATGTTAAAAAATGTAAAGAAACATACATTTAAACAGTTCAAATAGTGTTTCCATTTAACCTATAAGTCTGATGTATACAAAAAAGTGCTGTGAATCAGGCCTAAAATGTTCGCAAAGTTATCTCCTATTGACAAGAGATAGCCAAGTACATTGTTCAGCTATCTCTGCAGCTCCCATAGAGAACGCATGCTCCACCTATGCATTCAGGCGAGAGACTTAAGTCCCCGTTCTCAAGATCATGGGAAATCCCAGCAGTCAGGACCTCCACAATCAGATAGCTATAAACAAGGGTGTTGCTAGGTCCCAAAAACTGGGTACTAGTGCACATAGACCAAGCTATGCCCCTAACCACACCCAACCAAATCCTGTATACTGTGACCAATATTACCAATGATACCAGTATACAAAGAGGAATATTAACACCATACATTTTACCGTCATACAGTTACTGACCGAATCCAATATACTGACCAATATTACCAATAATACCCAGATACAAGGAGAATTATTATTACTATACATATTACCATCATACTGTTACTCACCAAATCCTGTATACTGAGACCAATATTACCAATAAATTCATTATATAGAGAGGAATATTATCACATACATATTACCATCATACTGTTACTGACCAAATCCTGTATACTGAGACTAATATCACAAATAATACCAGTATACAAAAAGGTATATTATCACATACATATTACCATCATTCTGTTACTGACCGAACCCTGTATACTAAGACCAATATTGCCAATAACACCAGTATATAAGAAGAAATATTATCACCACACATATTACCATCATACTGGTACTTACCATATCCTGTATACTGAGACCAATATTACCAATGCTCATCTACGCCCTTCACTCCCTGACTTGCTGAAAAAAAGCATTTTCTATTGTAAGGTTTCATTTACAATAAGGAGAGTCCACGCAGAATAATGATGAGGATATAGCGGCATGGAATCAGCCTTTCCTATTGTTTTCATGGGAATTTTGATGCTCAGTTTACGTGTCAGAAGTTCCACAGAGGAACTTCCAAGAAGGAATTGGATTCCGGTGGAAGAGTGAACAAGTTCAATCTTCAAGTGGAATCTGCCAGAGAAGTCCTAGGACTACGCTTATGTCCCAGGACTATGTGAACATACCTTTAGTCTATGGAGACTTTCTCAGAGAGCCCAGTTTTAAGTGCTTCCGTCTTGTGATGCAAAGGTTGTGGGTTTGAATCCCGTGGTTGGCATCATTATGTTCCCAAGAGCATTGCTTGCCTCCTACAGTATTTTTGAGACTGAAGGACAGCAAGTGGCAGAATGGAAGTTGATCACTAGTTTTCTGTGGCCTTGAGTGTAAAGTGAAAGAAGAATTTGGATAACCAAGGAGGACCAGTGTCTTTGTTGAAACAGATGACGAAAGGGATGTGCAGTGTGGTGCCGGAATGAGCATTATAGTGCAACTGTCACCAGCGTTTTACCCCCAGACTACCCACAGTAGCTCACTGTTGTAAACACTTGTAATGCAGCCATACCTTTGGCTGCACTTCTGGCTACTTTATCCCTGCAAAAATCATGTTTGGATACCGGTCAGAAACAGTAGGATAGGAATGGCTGGGCTTCGCAGTGGCCCCCTGGGGCCATGCCTATCCTCCCTATGTCACTGCTTGGATGGCTGCCAGAGAGACAGGAGTCCTTAGCACATGTGCCCCCGACCTCCTGCACGCATACGTGGCCCGGCGGGACATACCAGAGCAAGTGCTTGCTCCCTCGTGAGTGCTGGCTCCTGCCGACTGAAGCCTTTGTGTGCCTGCATTGTTCTAGAGGCAGAGAGTTCACTCGCTCCCTGCCTCTACCACAGTGCAGGCACCCAGAGGTTTCAGCCAGCAAGAGCCAGCTCTGGTAAATCATGCTGGGCAGAGTGGATGGGCATGGGCATCAGGGGAGCATGTGCTGAGGACCTCTGTCTCTCTGGCAGCAGTCCAAGTGGTGACATAGGTGTGGCAGCGGGGGGACCACTGTGAAGTCCAGCCTCACCTATCTGACTGTTGTTAACTGGCATCCAAACTTGATTCTTGCATGGATAATGCAGCCACAAGCGCAGCCAAAGGTATGGCTGCATTATATTTGTTTACAACAGTGAGCTCATGTGGGTAGTCTGGGGGTAAAACACTGGTGACAGGTATGCTTTAAGATGGTGTTGAAGTCAAGGCCAGCCCACAAGGAGCTGAGAAAGACAGTGAGCAAGGAAGATGGCATTGAAGCCGAGGTTGGGAAGATGGTGTCAAAGGGAAGACTGGGTGTGGACAGCAGTGAGTCTGGAAGCTGGTGTTGAAGTGTAGGCTGGATGCCAAGGTGGTGTCATGAAGGTGGATGATAGGAGCTCAAGAAATGAATTTGGGCATGTAAGTCAGGAAAGTGAATTTGGCAGAAAAAGGGTATTTAACCCCTTAAGGACCAGGCCAATTTTCAGTGTAGGACCAGAGCAGTTTTTGCACATCTGACCACTGTCACTTTAAGCATTAATAACTCTGGGATGCTTTTACCTTTCATTATGATTCCGAGATTGTTTTTTCGTGACATATTCTACATATTCTACTACTACTGGTAAATTTTTGTCGATACTTGCATCATTTCATGGTGAAAAATTCCAAAATTTGAAGAAAAAATTGAAAATTTAGCATTTTTCTAACTTTGAAGCTCTCTGCTTGTAAGGAAAATGGACATTCCAAATAAATAATATTTTGATTCACAAATACAATATGTCTACTTTATGTTTGCATCATAAAGTTGACATGTTTTAACTTTTGGAAAAAACCAGAGGGATTCAAAGTACAGCAGCAATTTTCCAATTTTCCCAAAAATTTTCTACATCGGAATTTTTCATGGACCAGTTCCGGTTTGAAGTGGATTTGAAGGGCCTTCCTATTAGAAATATCCCACAAATGACCCAGTTATAAAAACTGCACCCCTCAAAGTATTCAAAATGACTTTCAGTAAGTGTGTTAACCCTTTAGGTGTTTCACAGGAATAACAGAAAAATAAAGGAGAAAATTCTAAATCTTCATTTTTTACACGCGCATGTTCTTGTAGACCCAGTTTTTGAATTTTGAGGCAAAGAGATAAAAGTAGAAAAATCCTCTCAAAATTTGTAACCCAATTTCTCTCGGGTAAGGAAATACCTCATATGTGTATGTCAAGTGTTCGGTGGGTGCAGTAGAGGGCTCAGAAGGGAAGGAGCGACAATGGAATTTTGGAGAGTTTTTCTGAAATGGTTTTTGGGGGGGCATGTCACATTTAGGACGCCCCTTTGGTGCCAGAACAGTAGAAAACCCCCACATGGCATACTATTTTGGAAATTCTACCCCTCAAGGCACGTAACAAGGGGTCCAGTGAGCCTAAACACCTCACAAGTGTGACCTTTAGTTAAAGTGTAGCTCCCACCAAGTAATATATAATCTAATATGTCCCTACCTATTAGTAATCTAGCCCTAACCCCCTACCTGGCTTTAAAAAACTTTTAAATTTAGTGCTTCTAAATCTTCTATATAAAGCAGGGAAGGAAGCAGTGCTTCCCAGCAGGCACGACGTCACTGATGCCTTGCTGGGCGCTTGCTTCCGCCCTCAGATCGTCTATGCAGCGCTCCTGTCGGGATCGCGCATAGATGATCTGCAAATAGCACAGCAGGCAGCTCCGGGGTCTCCTCCTCCCTGTTTACCTGTGCATGTGCTATCCAGGGAGGAGGAGTAGAGGAGCATCACCGGCCTGCCGTGCACGATATTACAGCCGGGAGTTGTAGTTGGCATGCTGGGAGTTGTAGTTGCCGGATCCCAACCAGAACATGTTGCTGCCATAATTATTATAGTTTGTAAAGAAATATAAGACCTCAGATCAGACTTACCCATCCGGAGGATCAGCGCAGCAATGAGTGCGCGCGCTGCCTCCGGACAGGGTAACGGGGGTGGGCGGGCGGGGCCGCGCGCGAGGCCAGTGGAGCTGGCCAATGCGCGCAGCCCCAGCTATCAGTGTGCTCGCTCTTACCTGTTTGATTCACAGGCGGGAGCGAGCACAGCAGTGCCTGAATTTCGACTTATTGCCAAGCTGAAATGAGTCGAAATTCAGTGGTGACGTCACTGCTGAATGCATTCGGCCACTAGGAGGGAGACCCCTAGTGGCCGAATTTAAAAGTGATTTTAAACTTGTTTAAAATCACTTTTTTAATTAAAGTATATTAGAGATATGTTGTAGTACTTAAGTACTACAACATATCAATTTTTTTACTTCATGACAGTGCCCATTTAAAGTCAGATGTGTAAATGAAAAAAAAAATTTTTCACTAAAGTGCAGTTTTTTCCCCCAATTTACAATTTTTATAAAGGGTAATGGGAGAAAATGCCCACCAAAATTTGTAACCCCATCTCTTCGGAGTATGGAAATACCCCATGTTAGGACAGAAAATTCTCTTTGGGCGAATTACAATGCTCAGAAGAGAAGGAGTCACATTTGTCTTTTGGAAAGCAAATTTTGCTGAAATGGTTTTTGGGGTGCATGTCGCATTTAGGAAGCCCCTATGGTGCCAGAACAGCAAAAAAAAACACATGGCATACTATTTTGGAAACTACATCCCTCAAGGAACGTAATAAGGGGTACAGTGAGCCTAAACACATGACAGCTATTTCATGACTTTTTGTTAAATTTGTATGTGTAAATGAAAAAAAAAAATTCACTAAAATGCTGGTTTTTCCCCAAATTTTACATTTTTACAAGGGGTAATAGGAGAAAATGACCCCCAAAATTTGTAACCCCATTTCTTCTGAGTATGAAAATACCCCATGTGGGGAACATCAAGTGCTCTGCTGGCGCACTACAATGCTTAGAAGAGGAGGAGCGCCATTGAGCTTTTGAAAAGGGAATTTGTTTGGAATGGAAGTCAGGGGCCAAGTGCATTTACAAAGCCCCCCGTGGTGCCAGAACAGTGGACCCCCCCCCCCCCCCCCACATGCGACCCCATTTTGGAAACTACACACCTCACAGAATTTAAAAAGGGGTTCAGTGAATATTTACACCCCACTGGTGTTTGACAGATCTTTGAAACAGTGGTCTGTGCAAATGAAAAATTACATTTTTCATTTTCACGGACCACTGTTCCAAAAATCTGTCAGACACCAGAGGGGCGTAAATGCTCACTGTACTCCTTATTACATTCCGAGAGGGGTGTAGTTTCCAAAATGGGGTCTATTGTTCTGGCACTGTGGGGGCTTTGTAAACACACGTGGCCTTCAATTCCGGACAAATTTTCTCTTCAAAATCCCAATGGCGCTCCTTCTCTTCTGAGCGTTGTCGTGCGCCAGCAGAGCACTTTACATCCACATATGGGGTGTGTTCTTACTCATAAGAAATGGGGCTACAAATTTTGGGGGGCTTTTTTCCTATTTTCCCTTGTCAAAATGAAAAATTTAGGGTAACACCAGCATTTTAGTGAAAAAAATTTTGTTTTAAATTTTCCCATCCAACTTTAATGAAAATTTGTCAAACACCTGTGGGGTGTTAAGGCTCACTATACCCCTAGTTACATTCCGTGAGGGGTGTAGTTTCCAAAATGGGGTCCCATGTGGGTATTTATTTTTTTGCATTTATGTCAGAACCACTGTAAAATCAGCCACCCCTTTGCAAATCACCAATTTAGGTTTCAAATGTACATGGTGCGCTCTAACTCCTGAGCCTTGTTGTGCGTCCGCAGAGCATTTTACGCCCACATATGAGGTATTTCCATACTCAGGAGAAATTGCGTTACAAATTTTGGGGGTCTTTTTTTCCTATTACAGTGGTACCTCAACATACGATGGTAATTCGCTCCAAACGAGCCATCGTTTGTCGAATCCATCGTATGTTGAGGGATTCGTGCAATGTACAGTATAGGTACTCACCTGTCCCCGCCGCTCGCGATGGTGTCCCCGCCGCTCCTGATGGTGACCCTGGGCTCTTCTGGTCTTCTCCGGTCCTCCGCTGTCTTCTCCAGTCCTCTGCTGTCTTCCGCAAGGCCTTACTGGGCCTGCGTAGCGACGTCATTACAACGCTGCATACGCCATTCCTATTGGATGATGTGCGCAGCACATTGACGTCATCGGAGAGGGCCGAGAAGACACCGGAAGACCAGCGCTGGACCTGGAGGGCACCCCGGAGCATCGTGAAGGGGTAAGTAATACTTACCGCACCACACGGGGAACATTAAGCTGCTTACCGGCAGCAGCTTAAGCATTTTGCGCTGCCGGATAGCACTTAATGCGATGGCCCGACATAAAAAATCATCGTATGTCGATGCTTACATCAACATGCAAGGCCATCGTATGACGATTTGATCATATGTCGGGGCCATCGTAGGTCGGGGGGTCACTGTACCTCTTGTGAAAATTAAAAAGTAAAGGGCAACACTAGCATGTTAGTGTAATTTTATTCATTTTTTTACACTAACAGGCTGGTGTAGACCCCAACTTTTCCTTTTCATAAGGGGTAAAAGGAGAAAAAGCCCCAAAAAATTTGCAGTGCAATTTCTCCCGAGTACAGAAATACTCCATATGTGGCCCTAAACTGTTTTCTTGAGATACGACAGGGCTCCGAAGTGAGAGAGCGCCATGCGCATTTGAGGACTAAATTAGGGATTGTATAGGGGTGGACATAGGGGTATTCTACGCCAGTGATTCCCAAACAGGGTGCCTTCAACTGTTGCTAAACTCCCAGCATGCCTGGACAGTCACTGACTGTCTGGAAATGCTGGGAGTTGTTGTTTTGCAACAGCTAGAGGCTCCGTTTTGAAAACACTGCCGTACAATCCTTTTTTCATTTCTATTGGGGGGGTGGGGGGACAGTGTGAGGGGGTGTATATGTAGTGTTTTATCCTTTATTTTGTGTTAGTGTAGTGTTCTTAGGGTACATTCACACTGGCGGAGGTTTACAGTGAGTTTACCGCTAGGAGTTTGTGCTGCAGCGAAATATTTGACGCAGCTCATACTTGAAGCAGGAAACTTCCTGTAAACCTGCCTGTGTGAATGTACCCTGTACATTCACATGGGGGGGGGGGGGGGGGGCAAACCTCCAGCTGTTTCAAAACTAAAACTTCCTGCATGTACTGACAGATCGTGCATGCTGGGAGTTGTACTTTTGCAACAGCTGGAGGCACACTGGTTGGAAAACCTTCAGTTAGGTTCTGTTACCTAACTCAGTATTTTCCAACCAGTGTGCCTCTAGCTGTTGCAAAACTACAACTCCAGCATGTACTGATCGCCAAAGGGCATGCTGGGAGATGTAGTTATGCAACAGCCGGAGGTAAACAACTACAACTCCCAGCATGCCGAGACAGCTGTTTGGGCATGCTGGGATTTGCCATTTTGCTACATCTGGAGGGCTATAGTTTAGAGGCCACTGCACAGTGATCTCCAAACTGTGGCCCTCCAGATGTTGCAAAACTAGAAATCCCAGCATGCCCAGACAGCAAACTGCTGTGTGGGCATGCTAGGAGTTGTAGTTTTACAAGATCTAGAGGGACAGTTTAGAGATCACTGCAAAGTGATCTCCAAACTTTAGCCCTCCAGCTGTTGCAAAACTACAAATCTCAGCATGCCCAAACAGCTTTCTGGGCATGCTGGGAGTTGTAGTTTTGCAACATCTGGAGGGCTACAGTGTAGAGACCACTCTATAGTGGTCTCAAACTGTAGCCCTCCAGATGTTGCTAGGCAACTCACCGGCTTCCAAAGGATCCAGGGAGCAAGCCACACGACAGCCTCGCCCGCAGGGTAAGTGGACGTCAGCGCCGGTCCGCATCGGTTTCCCCGTGTTGCCCCGCCTATTGTGGGAGGGCAGGACGGGGAAACCGAAGGTAACCCCCCGCTCCCGATCTGCTATTGGTGATCATGTCTTGATGACCAATAGCAGGGATTGGAGGGGTGGCACCCCTGCCACCTCACTCCTATCCCTTCAGGGGGATCGTGGGTGTCTTGGACAACCGCGATCCCCCTTATTTTCCGGGTCACCAGGTCACTATAGACCCATATGACCCGGAATAACCGCAAATTTGCGCCGATTGACGGCATGGGGGGGTCTGATGACCCCCCTGGGCATTTGCGCAGGGTGCCTGCTGATCGATATCAGCAGTCACCCTGGTCCGGTCCCAGCCCGGCCTGCAGCAGGGACTGAAATTCCCACTGGCGTACAGGTACGCCCTTGGTCCTTAAAGGAGAACTCCGGAATATAAAAATTGTCCCCCATACTGTCGGCAGTAAAAAAATAAAGATGTACATACCTTCCTCCGCTCCCCTGGGGCCTCCGGGAACCGGCTCCGGTCTCCGCCACGATCCTCTTCCTGGTTGCCGGTGGTCAGAGAGTCTTACTGCGCTCAGCCAATCACCGGCCGCAGTGAAGTCCCGACTCGGCCGGCGATAGGCTGAACAGCAGTGTCACGTTTTCGGCCCCGGCAGCAGGTGCCAGCATAGTGAAGAATTTTGCATCCTGCAGCGTTCTCACACTGCCGCTCAGCCTATCGCCGACAAAGTCGGACTTCGCTGCGGCTGGTGATTGGCTGAGTGCAGTATGATTCTCCGACCACCGGCAACCAGGAAGAGGATCACGGCAGAGACCGGAGCCGGTTCCCGGAGGCCCCGGGGGAGCAGAGGAAGGTATGTACATCTTTATTTTTTTTTACTGCCGGCAGTATGGGGGACAATTTTTATATTCCGGAGTTCTCCTTTAAGTCCCAGGGAGCAAAGGCGTACTTGTATCCCCTTGGTCCTTAAGGGGTTAAAGGGGTACTCGGTGAAAAACTTTTTTTTTGTTTTTAATAAGCTGGTGCCAGAAAGTTAAACAGATTTGTAAATTACTTCTATTAAAAAATCTTAATACTTCCAGTACTTATTAGCTGCTGAATACTACAGAGGAAATTCTTTTCCTTTTGGAACACAGTGCTCTCTGCTGACATCTCTGTCCATTTTAGGAACTGTCCAGAGCAAGATATGTTTGCTATGAGGATTTTCTCCTACTCTGAACAGGGATTGCAGGATAAAATATACCAGGAAAGGTTAAAGGACCTTAACATGTATAGTTTGGAAGAAAGATGCGACAAATGGGATATGATAAAAACTTTTAAATGCATAAAAGGAATCAACACAGTGAAGGAGGAGAGGATATTTAACCCCTTAAGGACTCAGGGTTTTTCAGTTTTTGCACTTTCGTTTTTTCCTCCTTACCTTTTAAAAATCATAACCCTTTCAATTTTCCACCTAAAAATCCATATTATGGCTTATTTTTTGCGTCACCAATTCTACTTTGCAGTGACATTAGTCATTTTACCCAAAAATGCACGGCAAAACGAAATAAATAATAATTGTGCGACAAAATTGAAGAAAAAACGCCATTTTGTAACTTTTGGGGGCTTCCGTTTCTACGCAGTGCATATTTCGGTAAAAATTACACCTTATCATTATTCTGTAGGTCCATACGGTTAAAATGATACCCTATTTATATAGGTTTGATTTTGTCGCACTTCTGGAAAAAATCATAACTACATGCAGGAAAATGTATACGTTTAAAAATGTCCTCATCTGACCCCTATAACTTTTTTATTTTTCCACGTACATGGGGGTTTCAGGACTCATTTTTTGCACCGTGATCTTAAGTTTTTATTGGTATGATTTTTGTTTTGATCGGACTTTTTGATCACTTTTTATTCATTTTTTAATGGTATAAAAAGTGACCAAAAATGTGCTTTTTTTGACTTTGGAATTTTTTTGCGCGTACGCCACTTACCGTGCGGTTTAATTAATGATATATTTTTATAGTTCGGACATATGTTTATTTATTTATTTTTTTTACACTGTTTTATTTTTTTTATGGGAAAAGGGGGGTGATTCAAACTTTTATTAGGGAAGGGGTTAAATGACCTTTATTAACACTTTTTTAAACTTTTTTTTTGCAGTGTTATAGGTCACATAGGGACCTATAACACTGCACACACTGATCTCCTATGCTGATCAATGGCGTGTATTAACACGCCTGTGATCAGCGTTATCGGCGCTTGACTGCTCCTGCCTGGATCTCAGGCACGGAGCAGTCATTCGCCGATCGGACACCGAGGAGGCAGGTAAGGGCCCTCCCAGTGTCCTGTAAGCTGTTCGGGACGCCGCGGCGGTCCCGAACAGCCCGACTGAGCAGCCGGGTCACTTTCACTTTCACTTTAGAAGCAACGGTCAGCTTTGATCGCCGCTTCTAAAGGGTTAATACCGCACATCGCCACGATCGGCGATGTGTGGTATTAGCCGCGGGTTGATGAGCGCCGGGACCGACGCGATATGATGCGGGATCGCGGCACGATCCCGCTTCATATTGCGGGAGCCGGCGCAGGACGTAAATATACGTCCTGCGTCGTTAAGGGGTTAAAAGAATTAAAACTACCGCAAGAGGAAACAGTTTTAAATTAGTGGCACACAGGTTTCTACAGTAATGTCAGGAAGTATTACTTTATTGAGAGAGTAGTGGATGCATGGAATAGCCTTCCTGCAAAAGTGGTAGCTGCAAATACAGTGAAGGAGTTTAAGCATGCATAGAATAGGCATAAGGCTATTCTTCATACAACATAGAAACCGGGATCTATTGATAGTATATGGAATATTAGGCAGACTACTTGGGCCAGGACAGGGGTGAAAGCGCTTAGCTGAGTGCTTCCTCAGGCTTTTTTTTAACCTTTGGTGGGGTCTGAATACCCAAAGCCTGACCAATCTCTACTTTTAACACATCTCTGTAACATGTCATAATTTTTTTAAAGTGGCAGATACACTTTACTATTTGACCGTCCTAGACCACCGGGGATACTTACATTAAACCCTTCACAGTTCCAGAACATCAGGGAATTAACATCTCTCCTGTACCCAGGCTAGGGAACGACCGATATCGATTTTTTTAGGGCCGATACTGATAATTTGTGACCTTTCAGGCCGATAGCCGATAACTTATACTGATATTCCGGTATAAGTTATTGGCTATTTCCCCCCACCTGGCCCTGCAGAAGCCGCTGCAGATCAATGATTTAAAGCAGGCGCTTTACTTTCAATAGTTTTTAATGAAGAAAATTTTAATATAGCAATACAGATATATTGACATGTATTAGGTAGGACAGTCGCAGCTGTCAATAGAAAAGTTTTAAAAAACAAAGCAACGTCCAGAACACGAACAAATAAACCATGATACATATGTCGTACATATCTTACTAATCGACCAATAGTCGGGAGAAATTCAAAACAGGGTTGTGTCAAAATCGTGTGAAGCCTAAGCGAGGCTATGTAGCGCTAAAACTATAATAAAAAGAAAGGATGGTCATGTGCAATCTTATAGTGGTTGATTCTGGAGAAGGTGTTAGATATCTTTGCTAAATGTAAAGGAAATCCACAGATCCCATCTAGTCAAGAAGGCACTCATTTTACCGGAACCCATCGCTATGATATTCTCATAAGAGTAAGTATTATTCATTTTTTCTATTAATGTGTCAAGAGTGGGAACCGAGGGGGTTTTCCAAAAACAAGTTAAAGCAATCTTTGCAGTGATGCAAAAAATACAATATAGGTCACGAAAAGTTACAGGTAGTGTGTTTATGTGCAAAAATAAAAATACTGATTCATGAGACCAGGGTACCGGAAATTTGAAAACATCGTAGAGCAGCTATTTACAATCATCCCAATAGCCTGCAATGTAAGGGCAAGACCACAATGTATGTAGCAGCGTTCCTTTGTGACCACAATTTCGCCAGCACTTAGGCGACGAGCTAGAGTATGCCAGAGATAACCTATCAGGCGTATAATACCATTGTAGCACAGATTTGTAATAGGATTCTTTGTGAGAGGAGCATTGTAAAGCTTTATTGGCATACCTAAGGGACCTTTGCCAGTCTTCAATAGAGACTGGAGCAATGCTATCCCTTTCCCACATACAAAGAGGGTAACTTTTAGTACATATGTCAGAGTGTGTAATCTCAATATAAACTAGTTGAAGGCCTTTTGCAATAGAGTTTAGGAATTTTAAAACAGGAGAATTTAGCCCTATATCAGCAGGTCTCAGAGTGTTCAAAAAGTGGCGAACTCTCAAGTATTTATAGAAGTCAGACTTGTGTATCATATAAGTAGTTTGAAGATGTTCAAAGGGAAGGAGGATGGAGTCCCTGTGTAGAAGACCAGTATGGGTTATCTCTCTATCCAAATGTGTAGATCTAGATATTTCAGGTAGGATTGAATAACGGTAAGTGGAATACTGTTGACATCTCGAATTTGCGGATTAGCGAGATTATGGAGTAAAGTAGTCCAGGCGTGAAGTGAGGCTGTGAGTACTGGATTGGAGAATTTTGGAGGGGGAAGATTCCATAAGGGATACAATAGGAGATCTTGCAAGGAGCAATGTGAGACTAGTGTCTGTTCTTTTAGAGACCAGGGAGAGGCGTGAACAGGGTTCCACCAGCACCTAAGCTGAGATACTAGGGTTGCAATATAATAGCCTTTGATATCTGGTATGCCCAAACCACCCGCGGATCTTGCTTTTTTTTAAATTGAGGCTGCCAATCTAGGCTTTTTCCCTGCCCATATAAAGTTAGAGACTATACGTTGGGCCATTGTAAAAAAGGACGCTGGGAGTGGGATTGGATGGGGGCGAAAGACATATAGGAATCTTGGTAGGAGGAGCATTTTAAAGGTAGCGACACGCCCTATCCATGAGACATCAAATTGAGACAGTCTTTTGGCTTCTTTGAGAATATCAGAGAGTAGGGGTTCAAAGTTAGACTGATATAACATGTCTACAGGGTATGTAAGGTGGATACCTAAGTAGTCTAGAGTAGAGGAGCGCCAGTCAAAAACAAACTGTGAATGCAGATAAGCAACCGAGTGCGTGGGAAGGTTTAAGAGGAGGGCTTGGGTTTTGGATTTATTAAGGAGGTAGTAGGAGAGGGATCCATATTCCAATATGTTGTTCATTACTGCAGTGAGGGATATTAGAGGGTTGCCCAGGGTAAGGATGACATCATCCGCATAAAGCGAAATGACATGGGCGACGGGGCCAATTGGGATGCCAGAAATCCTATCATCTAGTTGGATAGCTTGCGCCAGCGGTTCTATGGATAATATATATATGAGAGGGGACAGGAGGCAACCTTGGCGGGTACCGTTGGTGATTAGAAATTCATCTGATAGAGTCCCATTGGCTAGTACCCTGGCAGATGGATTAGAATATAGAGAGAATTTAGCAGACAGTATATTTCCCTTGAAGCCCATTTTTTTGAGTACTTCAAAGGCAAAAGACCACTTAAGGGGGTCAAAGGCCTTTTCTGCGTCTAATGCTAGGACTACCGCAGGCACAGTGTAGGACTCTATAGAATGAAAAATGTGGAGGAGTTTCCTAGTATTATCGGAAGTCTGACGACCCGCCACAAATCCAGATTGGTTCGATTGGACAAGGCTAGGCAGGCATAGGGAAATGTCATATGCTAGTAGTTTTGCGAAGATTTTTAAATCTTGGTTTAACAAGGAGATGGGTCTGTATTTTGTGGCAAATCAGTGGACTTACCCGGTTTTGAAATAGTAGTTATGACAGCTTGTAAATTTTCTTTGGGTAGGTTTCCGGAGTTTACCGCGGCCAAGCAGAAAGAAGCTAGAAAGGGAGATAAGATCGCAGAATAAGTTTCATAATAGGAGCTAATAAATCCATCCGGACCAGGGGCTTTGTTCGAGGGGAGGGAACGTATTATATTCTGAATTTCAGCAGAAGATATGGGTGCGTTGAGAGAATCTAACTGTTCAGAGGATAAGGAAGGCAGTTGTCATTTATTTAAGTAAGATCGGACAGCTTCTGCTGCATTTGGGGGTTCCGAGGTGGAGGTATGTAGATTGTATAAATTGTCGTAGAACACTTGAAATGCGTCAGCAATTTCTTTTGGAGTGTGTTGAGGTTTAGCTGTGGCCGGGTGGATAAGTAGAGGGATTCGGGATTTTATATGTCTGGACTTAAGATGGGGATCTAATAATTTCCCTGCTTTATTGTTCTGGGAGTAATACACTGATTTGGTTTCCCTAAACGATTTCTCATATGCTCGCAACATCAAGCATCTAAGGTCTCGTCTATGTTGCAGCAACTGAGAAGCAGTCGAGGAAGATGGGGAGCTTTTATTAAGGTGTTCCAGAGATTGGATTAAAGTAAGTAAGGAGTTAATTTGCGGATCTCTCTGACGTTTTAAAATAGAGCTGTACTTAATACACATACCACGGATAACCACTTTATGACAATTCCATAGACAGAGGGGGTATTAAGGTGAAAATATTCCGTAATGTCTGTTTGAAGTTGTTTGGAGTATTCTCTATGGGACATAAGAAACTGGCTAATACGCCACATGTAAGTCGCGTTTGAGGAGACGAAGTCACTCAAAGTAATGGAGACTGGGGCATGATCGGTCCACGAGATCGTACCGACAGTGGATTGTTGTATCGTTTGTAAAAGACTCATGTCCACTAGGAACATGTCCAATCTAGCATAGGAATTATGAGCTGTGGACAAATGTGTAAAATCTTTCTCAGTGGAGTGGTGAAGCCGCCAAATGTCAAATAATTCCCTTTCCCATGCCCAAGGGGATAGAGAGTGTGAGGGGAGGCGAGAGGTAGAGGTGGAATCTACAGCTGGGTTCATAACTGTGTTAAAATCCCCGCAAAGTATGAGTGAGTCCCATACCTTTTTGGAGATACGTTTAAGGAGGGAGTTGAGGAATCAAGTTTTTCCTGTGTTAGGGGCATAGAGGGAGACTAGGGTGAGAGGGACAGAGTTAATGGAGCAATATAGCACTATAAATCTCCCTTTGGGGTCAGTGTCAGCGTGTTCTAACTTGAAGGAGACAGTATTCTTAATTCCAATAAATATACCTCTAGATTTGGTGGTAAAGTGGGAGTGGAAAGTGTGTTGGAAAGCATGGTGTTTAAGTCTATGAGCATTCCTGGAAAGCAAGTGTGTCTCTTGAGTACATATAATATCACAATTGAGAGCAAGGACCTCTCTCCAAAACTGAGATCTTTTATAAGGCACATTAAGACCATTAACATTTAAACTAACTATATTTATAACCATACTTTAAGTATCGAAAAAGCGTGAATGTGAGTAAGCGGATCATAAAATTAGGGAGAAGGTGCGGCCCCAGCCAGCACGCACCTCCTTACACTACTATATGGTCTGCTACTAGGAGGAGTAAAAAAGGGTTAGCAGTCCCGAAGGACAACATACAACTAAATAAACAACAAAAGAAAAACATTATGTGGAGTCATCAAATTTGTGGGGGTAAAAAGTCCGCTCCGTGGCCTAAGGTGAAAGAAAAGACAAAAACCAACCTACCAGCTACTTGCTGAAACAGAGGAAAAGTTAGTATCATAATAACCGCCAGGAGAAACTTCAGGTCATGTGTTCCCTCGGGCCAGTCCCTTCTTTGGTACGATTCCCCAAGGAAGGTAGGTCAATGTTCCATTAGGAGAGAAGTGATTTTCCATCTTGAAGAGACCTCACTACATGAAGTTTGTCTCCTCTTTTGATGAGTAGGCGCACTGGAAAGCCCCATCTGTATGCGATTTTTGCAGAGCAAAGTGCTTGAGTGAACAGTTGCAATTCTCTGCTAGCTTGTAGCGTGGCTGCTGACACGTCTGCATAGACAGAGATCTTATGGAAGGGTGCAGGGAGACCACCTTTTTACGGGAAAATTCCATTATTTTTTCTTTTATGGTAAAGAAGTGAACCCTGGCCAATATGTCACGTGGGACCGTATCATCTAAATGACTCGGACGGGGGACTCGGACTATCCACCTCTAATTCTTGAGGACTGCAAGTTGGTAAGTCTATGAGAGTATTGTGGGAGGCACAAAATTCACCAAACTTAGATTCAACATGAGAGAGCCTCCCTGTAAGATCTTTGACTGAGGCATTCACTGGAGACACTAAAGCATACATGTCTGAGAGGAAGGTCTTCCTTAGTGCCATCAGCATTTCTTTCATTGCTGTCTCTGTAAGTGAGGTATCAGACACTTTAATGTTATCCAGATCCCCTGTATCCTTAAGAAGAGGTGTAGTATGCAGACCCCAGTCACATACCTCATGTTCCTGCTCGTGTGAGGATAAGCGGGGCCTCTGTTTAGCTGGGCTCTGTGAGGGAGAAGCCATGGGAGAGCCCCATGCTTCAGTTCCTTGTGAGGTACAGGGTTCGGCCCTGCAGACATCCGTGGTGCTGTGTGCCGAGCTGATGGAGGTAGCAGGGGAAAGAGGACCGGCGATGCCATGCGGAGATCTGCTGTGCAGTGAGGGGTCGGATGAGGAGCATCTCGGCGGCAGACCCGCTCAACTGCTGGAGCCGCAGCTGTCATCTTCCTGTCCAGCGGTGAGTGATTCGCGCTCGGCACCATCTTGCGACTCGCACGGTGGCCGGAAGAAGTAGAATTTGGACAGCTTCTCCTGTCTCACTGGCTTTCTTCTTCTCGCTGGCATCTCTGGGGAGCTTTAGAGGCACAGGAGGGTCAAATTTGTGGCGGTGAATGCTGGGGATCGTCGCTAGTTCGGGTTATACAGCGGAGCTGGTCAGTCAGGCAGCCATTCACCTCGGCAGCCAAGCCACAATGCGCTGTACAGCGAGCAGGACGCCGCAGGACGCCGCAGGAGCCAGAAGTAGCGCGGACCCAGGGAACAGGTAATTATAAAATGGGGATGGGGGAGGAAACGGGGCAGCGGCAGCGGTCTCTGGCCTGGGGAGGCGGGGCAGGGCATTATCGGCATATTGGCAAGGTAATTGCCAATACGATAATGTCCAAAATCGTGAATATCGGCCGATAATATCGGCCAAACCGATAATCGGTCGATCCCTAACCCAGACCATCAGGAATTTCGACATTTAAAACATACCTGCCATTTGCAAAACTTTTTATAAAATGTAGATAATAAAACAATAATAACACATCCTGATTAGTGTTGCTCGCGAATATTCGCAATTCGAATATTATTCGCGAATATCGCATATTCGCGAATTCGCGAATTTCGCGAATATAGCGCTATATATTCGTAATTACGAATATTCGTTTTTTTTTTTTTTTTTTCTTCACAGTACACATCACAGTGATCACCCCTCTCTGCTCCCAGCTTGTGTGGTGTAAAGAAGGCTGTAATGCTACTGTGTGAGACTGGCGTGCGAAAAATCGCATATGCGAAAATTAGCATATGCTAATATTCGCATGTGCGAATTTTCGCACATACTAATTTTGTATATACGAATTTTCGCATATGCTAATTTTCGCATACGCGAATATTCACGTATGCGAAAATAAAACGAGGATATAATGAATATGCGAATATTCGCGAATATATGACGAATATTCGTCCATATATTCGCGAATATTCGCGAATTCGAATATGGCCTATGCCGCTCAACACTAATCCTGATGTGTGAAAAGGGAGTGTGACTCATAGCCTCAGTGCACAGAGCACTGCTTGTCCTCACTGCACAGCGCCCTGCTTGTCCTCACTCCACAGCTCCCTGCTTGTCCTCAGTAGTATTGAGCGTGAATATTTGAAATGCTAATTTTTACCGCGAATATCAGCAGCGAATATTTAGAATATAGTGATATATATTCGTAATGACGAATAATATTTTTTTTTGCGAATATGCAAATATATGAATATGGAAATATTGGCACTTCCAGGGTGATCTCTCGCTTCTTTTGGGTGAAATATATAAACGCGCATGCGCACTATGCAAATTTCATTACGAATTTTCGCATAAAAAAAAAAAAAAAGAGAATGAACATAGCGAATATGCGAATTTCGCAAACATAGGACAAATATTAATCCGTATTGTCACAAAAGAATTTGAATATGGCCCCTGCCCCTCATCACTAGTCCTCAGTGTACAGAGCCCTACTTGTCCTCACTGAACAGAGCCCTGCTTCTCCTCTGTGCATGGAAACCTGCTCATCCTCAGTGTACAGAGCCCTGTGTGGTAAAGGGTTTGATGAGGGCAGGTGGAATTTCCCTAGGAGCAGATGGCATTAACCCCTTGTGTTCGTGACGCTAGAGTGTGGTTTATCCTCAATACCACCTGAAGGTATACCGCTGGATCCTGGGCTAAGCACGGGGGCAATAATGATTCCAACGCCAAGTTACGGAAAAACGGTAGCTTTACTGAGTTAGACAGGTGGAATAGTCTATACAGCATAGCCAGGCCCACGGAGGTGACCAATGACTTCAGAGACCTTAGGGCTTGTTGGAATGTGCAGTGGACTGGGACAATTTTAATGCAGGCCACGCTGACTGAAGACAGGTTGACTTTGACTGACTTGACTGAGACTGACTATAACCCGTTTGTTGCTTACCAGGCTCTGACTGGGACCTGGGGGTTGTTTACTGGTAGACTTGTGCCTGCGTAGTTAACTTGAGGCCTCCTCTGGACTCCAGACAAACTCTTTGGACTTGACTGCACTGGACCTCAGCAAAGACTTAACTGGAAATCAAGAGAGAACTAGCTCCTCCCAGGGCATATATGGGGGAGACAAGGAGGGATCCCATAGGTCACCCTAAGGTCACATGGCCACTGATTCCTCACTGGGTTACAATCACATGACACTGGTTAATCCCATGTCAATGGTTCTTAAAGACATAACACTTTTATATACAATGCACAGCATAAAGATAATTATACAAGGAGAACAGGTGCAGGGGGTCCAGGGGACACTGCAGGGAGGCTGCCTGAAAGGGCAGCTAGGGTACAGGGGTACAACTACTGTACCAGGCCACAACACCTGCTTGTCCCTTACTGTAAAGAATCCTGCTTGTTCTCAGTGCACAGAGCCCTGCTTGTCCTCAGTGTACAGAGCCCTGCTTGTCCTCAGTGTACAGAGCCCTGCTTGTCCTCAGTGTACCGAGCTCTGCTTGTCCTCAGTGTACAGAGCCCTGCTTGTCCTCAGTGTACAGAGCCCTGCTTGCCCTCACTGCACAGAGCCCTGCTTGTCCTCAGTGTACAGAGCCCAGCTTGTCCTCAGTGTACAGAGTGCTGCTTGTCCTCAGTGTACAGAGCCCTGCTTGTCTTCAGGGCACATAGCCCTGCTTGTCCTCAGTGTAGATAGCCCTGCTTGTCCTCAGTGTAAAAAGCCCTGCTTGTCCTCGGTGCAGAGTGACACTTGTCCTCAGTGTACAGAGCCCTGCTTGTCCTCAGGGCACAGAGCCCTGCTTGTCCTCAGTGTAGATAGCGCTGCTTGTCCTCAGTGTACAGAGCCCTGCTTGTCCTCAGTGTACAGAGCCCTGCTTGTCCTCAGTGTACAGAGCCCTGCTTTTTCTCAGTGTACAGAGCCCTGCTTGTCCTCAGTGTACAGAGCCCTGCTGCTTGTCCTCAGTGTACAGAGCCCTGCTTGTCCTCAGTGTACAGAGCCCTGCTTGTCCTCAATGTACAGAACCCTGCTTGTCCTCAGTGCACAGAGCCCTGCTTGTCCTCAGTGTACAGAGCCCTGCTTGTCCTCACTGCACAGAGCCCTGCTTGTCCTCAGTGTACCGAGCTCTGCTTGTCCTCAGTGTACAGAGCCCTGCTTGTCCTCAGTGTACCGAGCTCTGCTTGTCCTCAGTGTACAGAGCCCTGCTTGTCCTCAGTGTACAGAGCCCTGCTTGCCCTCACTGCACAGAGCCCTGCTTGTCCTCAGTGTACAGAGCCCAGCTTGTCCTCAGTGTACAGAGTGCTGCTTGTCCTCAGTGTACAGAGCCCTGCTTGTCCTCAGGGCACATAGCCCTGCTTGTCCTCAGTGTAGATAGCCCTGCTTGTCCTCAGTGTAAAAAGCCCTGCTTGTCCTCGGTGCAGAGTGACACTTGTCCTCAGTGTACAGAGCCCTGCTTGTCCTCAGGGCACAGAGCCCTGCTTGTCCTCAGTGTAGATAGCACTGCTTGTCCTCAGTGTACAGAGCCCTGCTTGTCCTCAGTGTACAGAGCCCTGCTTGTCCTCAGTGTACAGAGCCCTGCTTTTCCTCAGTGTACAGAGCCCTGCTTGTCCTCAGTGTACAGAGCCCTGCTGCTTGTCCTCAGTGTACAGAGCCCTGCTTGTCCTCAGTGTACAGAGCCCTGCTTGTCCTCAATGTACAGAACCCTGCTTGTCCTCAGTGCACAGAGCCCTGCTTGTCCTAAGTGTACAGAGCCCTGCTTGTGCTCACTGCACAGAGCCCTGCTTGTCCTCACTGCACAGAGCCCTGCTTGTCCTCAGTGTGCAGAGCCCTGCTTGTCCTCACTGCACAGAGTCCTGCTTGTCCTCAGTGTACAGAACCCTGCTTGTCCTCAGTGTACCAAGCCCTGCTTGTCCTCGGTGTACAGAACCCTGCTTGTCCTCAGTGTATAGAGCCCTGCTTGTCCTCACTGCACAGAGCCCTGCTTGTCCTCAGTGTACAGAGGCCTGTTTGTCCTCAGTGTACAGAACCCTACTTGTCCTCAGTGCACAGAGCCCTGCTTGTCTTCAGTGTACAGAGCCCTGCTTGTCCTCACTGTACAGAGCCCGGCTTGTCCTCAGTGCACAGAGCCCTGCTTGTCCTCAGTGCACAGAGCCCTGCTTGTCCTCAGTATACAGAGCCCTGCTTGTCCTCAGTGCATAGAGCCCTGCTTGTCCTCAGTGTACAGAACCCTGCTTGTCCTCAGTGTACAGAGCCCTGCTTGTCCTCAGTGTACAGAACCCTGCTTGTCCTCAGTGCACAGAGCCCTGCTTGTCCTCAGTGTACAGAGCCCTGCTTGTCCTCAGTGTACAGAGCCCTGCTGCTTGTCCTCAGTGTACAGAGCCCTGCTTGTCCTCACTGCACAGAGCCCTGCTTGCCCTCAGTGTACAGAGGCCTGCTTGTCCTCAGTGTACAGAACCCTGCTTGTCCTCAGTGCACAGAGCCCTGCTTGTCCTCACTGTACAGAGCCCGGCTTGTTCTCAGTGCACAGAGCCCTGCTTGTCCTCAGTGCACAGAGCCCTGCTTGTCCTCAGTGCACAGAGCCCTGCATGTCCTCAGTGTACAGAGCCCTACTTGTCCTCAGTGTACAGAACCCTGCTTGTCCTCAGTGCACAGAGCCCTGCTTGTCCTCAGTGTACAGAGCCCCACTTGTTCTCAGTGTACAGAGCCCCACTTGTTCTCAGTGTACAGAGCCCTGCTTGTCCTCAGTGTACAGAACCCTGCTTGTCCTCAGTGAACAGAGCCCTGATAGTCCATTCACACTTTCTGTATTTTGTCTCTGCACTGAGATACACTTGCAATAGTTGCAGGGACAGCACGTTACTGAAAAAGATACAATTTTTTTAAATAATACAAATATACCAATTTAATACATATAATACAGGTATAAAAATATACTTATACTGTTATTATCTAAATTATATAAAAGGTTTTAGCAAATGACAGTGACCATTTAAAGGAGTTATCCAGAATTGGAAAGCAGCTGCTTTTTTCCAGAAACAGCCCCACTCTATGGGGGAAATTTATCAAAATCTATCTAGAGGAAAAGTTGACCAGTTGCTCATAGCAACCAATCAAATCGCTTCTTTCACCTTTCAGAGGCCTTTTAAAAAAATGAAAGAAGCGATCTGATTGGTTGCTTTGGCAACTCAGCAACTTTTCCTCTGGACAGGTTTTAATAAATCTCCCTCTTTGTCTTTAGTTTGTGTGTGGTATTGCAGCATAGTTCCATTGGAGCAAATGGAGCTGAGTTGTAATACCACATGCAAACACATCCCGAGTAACTACGTTTCTCTAATCCTTGATAACCCCTTTAACCCCTTCTCTACCATAGACCGCCAGGGATCATTACATTAACCTCTTAAGGACCCATGACGTATGCGTACGTCATGAGTCCCGGTCCTGCGATATAACGCGGGGTCACACGGTGAAGCCGGGACCCGCCTCTAATAGCGCGCGGCACTGATCGCTGTGCCGCGCGCTATTAACCCTTTAGCCGCGCGCTCAAAGCTGAGCTGTGCGGCTAAAAACGAAAGTAAAAGTGCCCGGCTCGCTCAGGGAGCTGTTCGGGATCGCCGCGGTATAATCGCGGCATCCCGAACAGCTGTAGCACAGGAGGAGGTCTTCTTACCTTCTCCTGTGCTGTCCGATCGCCGAATGAATGCTTCAAGCCTGAGATCCAGGCTTGAGCATTCAATCGCCGAAAACACTGATTGATCCATTCCTATGGAGATGGATCAATCAGTGTAAAAGATCAGTACATGCAATGTTATAGCCCCTTATGGGAGCTATAATGTTGCATAAGAAAAGTGTGAAAAAATCATTAACCCTTTCAATTATCCCTTCCCCTAATAAAAGTTTGAATCACCCGGCATTTCCAAAAATAAAAAAAACATTATGTAAATAATAATAAAAATAAACATATGTGGTATCGCCGCGTGCGGAAATGTCCGAATTATAAAAATATACCGCTTTTTAAACCACTCGTTCAATGGCGTACGCACAAAAAAATTCAAAAGTCCAAAATAGCACATTTTTGATCACTTTTTATACCACAAAAAAGTGAATAAAAAGTGATCAAAAAGTCTGATCAGAACAAAAATGGTACCGATAAAAACTGCAGATGACGGCGCAAAAAATGAGACCTCAAAGCGCCCTGAACACAGAAAAATAAAAAAGTTATAGGGGTCAAAAGATGACCATTTTAAACGTATAAATTTTCCTGCATGTATTCATGATTTTTTTCGGAAGTTATACAAATTCAAACCTATACAAGTAGGGTATCATTTTAACCGTATGGACCTACAGAATAAAGATAAGGTATCATTTTTGACAAAAAATGTACTGCGTAAAAACAGAAGCCCCCAAAACTTACAAGTGTTTTTTCATCAATTTTGTCGCACATTGATTTTTTTTCCCGTTTCACCGTAGATTTTTGGGTAAAATGACTAATGTCATTACAAAGTAGAATTAGTGACGCAAAAAGTTATGATTTTTTAAAGTTAAGGAGGAAAAATTGAAAATGAAAAAACGGAAAAAGCCCGGGTCCTTAAGGGGTTAAAAGGGTATTCCAGGATCTTTTTTTTATTTGACTATGCTACAGGGGCTGTAAAGTTAGTGTAGTTCATAATATAGTGTCTGTACCTGTGTGTGATGGTTTTCTCACAATTCTTCAGTGATTTTCACCCCAATATTTATTTTTACCAGCATACAAAATGACAGTTGTCTCAGATTTTTCCCAGGTTTCAATGCGGCCGAGACCTGACTCACTAGTCAGCTGATGACAGGGAGCCTGTCTGCTTCAATGGGTGGAGCGATTGCTTGGTGGGAGAGAGCTGAATCTGCAACTAATGCAACAGCTGTAGGCACCCTGATTGAAAAACACAGGTCTTTTGAATGGATGCAGCTAATTTATGTTTCAGTGGGTGGGGAGGCTGATGTGTGGGAGGGAGGAAAATGGAATTTTGGGATTTGTATTAAAAAAAAGAAAAGTCAAACAGGAAATACCAGTTCACAAAAAGCTAGACACAGTGTTATGGTAATCTCATGACAAAGCCATTTAGTCCCAAGAAAAGTGCAGATCCTTCCTAAGCATGTCCATTACTGTCTACCAGGTACACACTAAAATCACCTTATGGTGGATAACCCCTTTAAATCTCTCCAGTGATTCAGACCAATTTCTGCCTTAGACTACCAGACATATATACATTAACCCCCTACCCATGGGTGATGCAGAAAATAAACCTAAACCAGTATTGCCTGGATGTTATGTGGCCCTGTGTTTCTGGCTGTTTTATAGCTAAATATTAGGTTCTTGGATTCTAATATTTATTTGATTAATTTCTGGATTCTCAGGATAGCACCCAGGCCTTAACTATCCCACCAACTAGCCCCAATTCTTAGAGGGAACCATGTTTTTGCCAAGAAGCCTATTCTAACCCTGATCTGGCATTGACCATTTTTTTTTTATATTATGCTTTTTGCTAAAATATGCAAATATAGATAGTGTATAAAAGAGCAACAGGTGAAGACAATAGCGCAATAGGTTAATAGGTGGGGATATGCTGCATATACTAAGCATTATTTTCTAATGTATTTGAACCTTTTATCTGTACTAAAACACAACGTCAACCATTTATTTTTATTTATTTTTTCCTATAATAAGGTGTATTGTTTTAAATGATTTTCTGTCCATTCCGCGGCATGCCTCATGCACTCAGCACATTTGTCATTAGAGTTAGATTTGTATAAACCTGATAACTAAGAATATGCAGTGCATCAGAAGAAGAAGTGTTCACATGAACATTCAGTAGGTGGCACTTAAAAGGCTTCTTTGAATTTGCAGTCGCCATTAGACAAGCAGGAGTAGGAGCAGAGGCTGGAGCCAGTCCATCCCTGAGCACAAGGCACTGTAGCCAAGGTAGTGAGGCAAAAGCAACAACCCAGGCCAAGGCAGAAAGAGACAAAAGGGGGGAGGGAGACACAAACCAGGCAGTACAGCAAGGAGCAGGAAGCAAATCCAAGCAGCACAAGGCAACAATCACAGTGCAGCAGATTGAGCACTTGCAGAAGGGACAGCTCCTTCTTTCCCACCAGCTCTGTTTATATTATGACAGCAAAACTCTGAAGATCTTCCTTTGCTGATTTCTTCATTATCAGGTATTTATTTCATTTCTTTTATTCTTTATTTATAGGCAATGTGTTACCATTCGACAGCTCTGCTGCTGATGCTATATTGTGAACTGCTTGATGCTAGAATCCAGGTCAGCAGCAGTATCCACTTCACCTGAACAGTATGAGTCTGCACAGCCCAGCTATAGTATATTTATAATATAATGTAATATGAGATTGACATGTTATGTACGCTTCCCTACCTATGTACTGTTACTTCTACTGATTAAACAAAGACTATGTTCTCCTGGCGCTTATAGACTTCTACCTTAGATATATATATGTGTATATATATATATATATATATATATATATTTTTTTTTTTTTTTTTTTTTCTTCTGGCATATCTGTGCTTTCAGCTCTGACTATGCTGAGACTATGTGTATACTCAGCAGGGCAGCAACATTAAAAGGCAAATCCATCTCAGTTGTGTGGAGGATATTTTCAGTTAATGTACTGTAATCCTGATTTAGAATCAATACTTTGCACAAGGGAAGCAATTACATAGCCCTGTTCTGTTTTCTCAACTTTAAGGGATGGCAGCCTAGCTGCTGCGGGATGGTAAGGGCAGGAAATCTGGCCTTTGATGATGGTACTCCTGTTAAACATTACCATTGATTTTCTTACCCCCAATGATTGAAAAAAAAGAGATACTGGATCGCCACAGCCTTTAAATCAGCTTAGCTGCCTCAATCTCAGCAAAAGGCAGTGAATGGTTGTGGAAAGAACACAGATTAAATGTAGGGGTCAGCCAGGTTTTCTGCCACGATTTATATAACATTACGCCTCGGTATTACATGTTTTACTGCGCATTATAATCTTTATATATATATTTTTTTTTAATAGTTATTGATCGAGCAGGAAATAGTCAAGCCTTTATTTATTTAAAAACAGAGATTATAACAATGCTTTATTTCTTTGTAAACAGAATGATTTGCAGTGGCGTGTTACCTTATAACTTTTATCCCACCAGTTCAATATTTGTAGCCGACCGGATGACATTTTTTTGTACTTGCAGAATATCACAGTATACAATAAATAATTGGATGATCTTTGTCCGGATGTAGCAGAGTTGAGTTGACTATGCGGCATGTTGTAGAATCACAGTCTGTTTATTATGGTTTTATATAGGACTACAAAAGAAACTTATATAAAGAATCATAAACAATTAGTGAATATCTGTAATATGATCATCTGTCTCAATGTTTCTTTACCAGGGTGCCTCCAGCTGTTGCAAAACCACAACTCCCAGCATGCCCGGACAGCCGAAGGCTGTCCGGGCATGCTGGGAGTTGTGGTTTTGCAACAGCTGGAGGCACCCTGATTGGGAAATACTGATCTATCCTCAGAGTAGTATATTCTGCTTTTTATACTCCCATATGATGTTACTTTGACTGTCATCTAAAGTTAGATAATCAGATCATCTGGAATGCGTATATACCGTAATGCATGGTCAATCAGTCCGATTCCGCAGGCATTAGGTTATGTAACTTGATGAGTATGATGGTATATGAACTATTATATATTTTACAAAGGAAAGTAAGTTCTATAAATACCAAATATTTATTATAGGAAAATAGAATGTTTATATAAAAAATAAACACATATAAATTGTATACAATATAGGCTGACAGTCTATGATTAATCTGATTATACCTATTTAGCATAAGAGAAATTTGAGTTCTAAGTCTCTTCAGTGACATTTTTGGCACCCTTTCAATTGCTGTTTAGCAGTTTTTAAGGTCCCCTACCATTATATTTCCCATAGGTGTTGTGACCCAGTTTCCAAAAGGCTCTTAATGACACATAAGTTTGAATAGTTATGTGATATAAACCTGTTTTTATGGTTTCTTAAAAACTGGATGTCAACTCCTATGGACATTACTGGCTCATGTTAATGCAGGACCAAGATTATTCCCAATTATTCTAATAGAAAATATTCAGACACCTGTATTAGGATCGCCCACACTGTCTCCTCATCACACTGAGAATGTTATGTTCATAGCCATGGCAGCCAATCCTTACCTTCAGTGGTGATGTCACGTTGGCATTATGTCATCAATGTAAGAAGGGATTAGGTAAGTATTGTACATGACATTATTTTTTCATGTACTCTTTTTGGGGACTAGAAAACCCCTTTGGTAAGTTGTATTTCTTTTATTGTAACAGTATTGAGACATACTGATACATATCATGGAATACAGCGCACAGACTATACACAGTAGTAAACGTAATCACCAATGATGGCGAATGAAGAAAAACCTGGGATGCAGGAAAGGATGACAGAGTGCAAACGTACAGCAACCCATAAATTCTAATCTGTAATTCAATTTCATCTTCTCCATACAATAATGTAATTACAGCGAAGCTTATAGGCATGCCGAGGCTGTACCATGCAGAAATGAACTCATCGCCATACGTATGCTGTACGCAGGTGCCAGGTCTCTTATTTCATAGATCAAAAGATTCTGATCAATAGGCCTGGGGAATCATATTTAGGTTAAAGAAATTTCCATTGAGAATACAGTGGTTCATGGGAGAAAATACATTCCATGTACAGAACTAAGAAATGTATTATGGCCATTATATATATATATATATATATATATATATATATACATTCATGGCCTTAAATGTTGGCACCCCTAAAATTTTTCTAGGAAATTAAGTTTTTTTTCACAGAAAAGGATTTCAGTAACACATGTTTTGCTATACACATGTTTATTCCCTTTTTGTGTATTGGAACTAAACCAAAAAAGGAGGAAAAAAAAAGCTAATTCCCAACAGCTTTTCCCAACAGCAATTTTAAGATCGCTCCACAGGTGATCAATGGGATTTAGATCTGGACTCATTGCTGGCCACTTCAGAACTCTCCAGTGCTTTGTTGCCATCCATTTCTGGGAGCTTTTTGACGTATGTTTGGGATCATTGTCCTGCTGGAAGACCCAAGATCTCAGAGGCAAACCCAGCTTTTTGACACTGGGCTGTACAGTGCGACCCAAAATCCATTGGTAATCCTCAGATTTCATGATGCCTTGCACACTTTCAAGGCACCCAGTGCCAGAGGCAGCAAAACAACCCCAAGACATCATTGAACCTCCACCATATTTTACTGTAGGTACTGCGTTGTTTTCTTTGTAGGCCTCATTCCGTTTTCGGGTAAACAGTTGAATAATGTGCTTTACTAAAAATCTCTATCTTGGTCTCTTGCTCTATCTTGGTCTCATCTGTCCACATCTGTCTCTGTGTCAGCAGTGGGGTCCTCCTGGGTCTCCTGCCATAGCATTTCATTTCATTTAAATGTTGACGGATAGTTCGCGCAGACACTGATGCTCCCTGAGCCTGCAGGACAGCTTGATTATCTTTGGAACTTGCTTGGGGCTGCTTATCCACCATTCAGACTATCCTGCGTTGACACCTTTCATCAATTTTTCTCTTCTGTCCACGCCCAGGGACTTGTTAATATTTTTCCACAATTTTCATTCAAGTCCTCAGACAGTTCTCTTCTCCTCTTTCTGTTGCCCATGCTTAATGTGGCACACACAGACACACAATACAAAGACTAAGGGAACTTCTCTCCTTTTTATCTGCTTTCAGGTGTGATTTTTATATTGCCCACACCTGTTACTTTCCCCATGTGAGTTTAAAGGAGCATCACATGCTTGAAACAATCTTATTTGTCCATAATTTTGAAACAGACCATTTTTGGAGTTTGGTGGGACATTATGTCCAATTTGCTTTTTTTCCTCCTTTTTTGGTTTAGTTCCAATACACAATTTTTTTTTTATATATAAACATTTATATAAATAATGGATAATCCTATAAGCCAATCTATATTTTGCTATAGTTATATAGTTACATAATAACGTTCATTTTCAAATGTTGATGCTTTGTTAAGGTGCAATTTTTAGTTATGTTAGGAAAGAAAGAACCCACAGTAACGGCAGACATTTAATAATAAAGAAAGAGTTGGCACACGAGTGAGTTGGGAGGTGGTTTATCGTCCTTATCCCAATACTGTCAAGATTGGAGTATAACTCATTAGGTAACGTAGGGGTATTAAATACTTTTGCCACTTTAACTGGACTTTAAAGGATGACACAGTCCTGCCCTATTCCCAGCCCTAAAACTCTTAGCCTATGAACAGTGTGTCTCCACCTATTGCAAAACTACAGCTCCCATCATGCCCGGACAGCCAAAGGCTGTTTTGCAACAGCTGTAGACACATTGTTTGGAAAAAATGCTGTAGGTTGAAGAAGGGTATTTCATACCCAAAATGTTGCCTAATGAGTTAAATGTCCATCTTGATAGTAGAAAGAAAAATGACCTTGGATTCAGGTGCTCAGGAACTCCAAAATGAATCAGTGAGAGGCATAAAGATGTGAAGAATGAATGTTAGCACTTCTTCTAACTGCCAATCTGAAGAAGGGGTACATCTTTATGTCTCCGGCTGGGTAATTTCAGAGTTCCCGAGCACATGAATCCAAGGTAATTATTCTTTCTACTGTCCAGTTTCTATACAGGACTACCAGTGGTTGTATTTCCTGTTACTTTTGGGCCTGCACGGGAGCATTTTCCAGCTGTATAACCTTAATAGGGTGATATGCATACTTGTATGCTCAAGGTAGGCGGCAAATTTATACAGCCTGTTTAACTCTGCTACTGGGTTCCCCCGGGGTATTAGGGTAACACATGCCCACAAAGATTCATAAGCACAGCTTGACTGTATTGGGATATAGACGATTAGCATTGATCGATCCACTTTGCAACTCTTGGTGTGCCTTCTTTGATGAATGAGTGGTAGTGAGGCGAACCATTTGTTTCTGGCCCCTATATTTTTTAGCCATTTTATATTAACCTCTTAAAATAGATTTAAAACTATTATATTCTATTTATTAATTACATTTTTTTAGAATAAAAATAAAAGCAAATAAAAACAGAAGCAGATTCTTAAAGGGCTGGTTCACTTTTCCACCTTTACTTAGTGGCCCCCATAGATTGTGGGTTCTTCACTTCAATGATATACCCAATTATGGTGTTATCATTTAGACTTCAGTTGTACTTAAAGGGGTACTCCGTTTTTTTTTTCTAAATCAACTGGTGCCAGAAAGTTAAACAGATTTGTAAATTACTTCTATTAAAAAATCTTAATCCTTCCAGTATTTACTAGCTGCTGAATACTACAGGAAATTATTTTCTTTTTGGAACACAGAGCTCTCTGCTGACATCATGACCACAGTTCTTCTGACATATCTGTCCATTTTAAGAACTGTCCAGAGTAGGAGAAAATCCCCATAGCAAACATATGCTGCTCTGGACAGTTCCTAAAACTGACAGAGATGTCAGCAGAGAGCACTGTGCTTTTTCAAAAAGAAAATAATTTCCTCTGTAGTATCGAGCAGCCAGTAAGTACTGGAAGGATTAAGATTTTTTAATAGAAGTAATTTACAAATCTGTTTAACTTTCTGGCACCAGTTGATTTAGAAAAAAAAAATTATAATAATTCCACCGGAGTACCCCTTTAATGCATATAAGGGATTTGTGATTAACTATGATTTGCTGATACCTGATCTTACATGATCTCTCATGAGGAGGCAGTAGTAGTAGTAGTTGAAGACCGAGATGTCAGATAAGGTCCTTGATAGATTTCACTGTAAATAGACTTTTGTAGATTTCCATGTAAAATGATACATAAAAGATGCAGAAGTCAAATATAAATTTTTGAAATAACCTATTTTTAAAATGTTTTTTAAATGAACATTAATGTTTTATTGAACATTCAGTTCATTATAAAATACCCCTAAAGGTTTCCATAGCCTTTGAAAATCTGAAGAAGCTGAACAAAAACAGCATAAATATAAATGTCTCAGACAAGCGGGTGGGATTAAAGGAAAAATAACCCATTGATAACACATTGCTGTGGTAGTAGGGATTTATTTGCACTGTTATTAAAGGTATTTCATGTTTTAAAATCATCCAAATATCCCAAATTGAGACAAATTGATGGTTTATTATGTTGCTTTATTTGCAGCCTATGTCTGTTACTATTTAGCTTGGGATTATTCTGTTGTTCTGTAGTCAAAAGTGGAGATTTATTGCTGTCTGTTTATAGTGGGTCATAAATGACTCTGTAAACAAGCTACAAAGATTGTATAGCTATAAAATTCCATTTGTACATGGTTAAAAGTTGTTTGCATTGTGTACAGCAAAAGCACGCTATGGGCAATCTATCGCAAGAGATAACCATTCAAAACGTATGCCCTGTTCACATCGTGCTATGACCCTCTGTTTGACATGTATATGCTGCAAAAAATGTTTTCCTTCAGAGGAGGGTTCTGATGTATTTAAGTATAAAATGCATAGTCTATATACTCTCATTGTGAAAAATATATACAGTGCAGTATACTTGTTCTCATTTTCAGTTTCTACTGTATACCTTTATTATGGGATAGCCTAGTCTAGTATGCTGTCTCCTACCATTTTTTGCTGTAATATACCAATATATACTGACCCAACTGAGGCTATATGGATGGAGCCCTATGGGTATATAATGTGATGTGAACAGGGCCTGAGTTTACATTCCATTTGCTGTGTAAGTTTAGTACAGAATAACATAGTCAGTTTCACTAGCAGTGTTTTCCAACCTTTTTTATCTCGGGGCACCCCTCCAAAAAGAAAAATTTCACGGGGCACCCTGACCGAAGTTAATGAGCAAGAAAGAAAAAAGGGAAGGGCGCTGCAGGGTGGGGGTGCTGCTACACTGCTGCTTTAGACAGCAACTCACAAATGGCATCTTCTCTAATCGTCGTCGTTCCCTTTTCTTCTCCATCTGGCCCGGCCATCGGGACAATTTCTTCCAGGCTCCGCACTTTTTAACTTTTTTTTACATGGGTGACCAAGGGGTGTACATGGGTGACAGAGGGTTGTAGAAGAGAGTACATGGGTGGCAGAGGGGTGTAGAAGAATGTGCATGGGTGACAGGGGGGGTGATGGGGGTGGACAGGAGTGTACATGGGTGACAGGAGTGTAGTGAGGTGTACATGGGTGATAGATGGGTGTAAAAGAGTGTACATGGGTGGCAGAGGGGTGTACATGGGTGACAGAGGGGTGTAGAAGAGTGTACATGGTTGACAGAGGGGTGTAGAAGTGTGTACATGGGTGATAGGGGGGTGTAGAGGAGTTTACATGGGTGATAGAGGGGTGTAGAGGAGTTTACATGGGTAGCAGAGGGGTGTACATGGGTGGCAGAGGGGTGTAGAGGCGTGTACATGGGTGACAGAGGGGTGTAGTGGTGATAGAAGGGTGTACATGGGTGACAGAGGGTGGTAGAAGAGTGTACATGGGTGGCAGAGGGGTGTAGAAGAATGTACATGGGTGACAGGGGGGTGTTGGGGGTGGACAGGAGTGTACATGGGTGACAGGAGTGTAGAGGGGTGTACATGGGTGACAGATGGGTGTAGAAGAGTGTGCATGGGTGACAGAGGGGTGTACATGGGTGACAGAGGGGTGTAGAAGAGTGTACATGGGTGGTAGAGGTGTGTAGAAGTGTGTACATGGGTGATAGGGGGGTGTAGAGGAGTTTACAACGGTTGCAGAGGGGTGTACATGGGTGGCAGAGGGGTGTAGAGGAGTGTACATGGGTGGCAGAGGGGTGTAGAAGAGTGTACATGGGTGACAGTGGGGCGTAGGGGGTGACAGATGGGTGTAGAGGAGTGTGCATGGGTGACAGAGGGGTGTAGAGGAGTGTACATGGGTGACAGAGGGGAGTAGAAGAGTGTACATGGGTGACAGAGGAGAGTAGAAGAGTGTATATGGGTGACAGAGGGACGTAGGGGGTGACAGAGGGGTGTAAATGGGTGACAGATGGGTGTAGAAGAGTGTACATGGGTAGAAGAGGGATGTAGAGGACTGTACATGGGTGACAGAGAGGTGTTGAGGAGTGTACATGTGTGACAGGGGGGTGTAGAAGAGTGAACATGGGGGACAGAGGGGTGTAGAGGAGTGTACATCGGTGACAGAGGGGTGTGAAAGAGTGTACATAGATGACAGAGGGATGTAGAGGAGTGTACATGGGTGACAGGTGGTGTAGATTAGTGTACATGGGTGGTAGAGGGGTGTAGAGGAGTGTACATGGGTGGCAGAGGGGTGTAGAGGAGTGTACATGGGTGACAGAGTGGTGTAGAGGAGTGTACTTGGGTGACAGGGGGGTGTACCTGGGTGACAGAGGGGTGTAGGGGAGTGTACATGGATGACAGGGGTGTATATGGGTGACAGGGGTGTAGAGGAGTGTACATGGGTGATAGATGGGTGTAGAGGAATGTATATGGCTGATAGATGGGTGTACATGGGTGACAGAGGGGTGTAGAGGAGTGTACATGGGTGACAGGGGTGTATATGGGTGACAGAGGGGTGTAGAGGAGTGTACATGGGTGACAGGGAGTGTAGAAGAGTGAACATGGGTGACAGAGGGGTGTAGAGGAGTGTACATGAGTGACAGAGGGGTGTAGAGGGGTGTAGATGGGTGACAGAGGGATGTAGAGGAGTGTACATGGTTGACAGGGGGGGTGTAGAAGAGTGTACTTGGGTGACAGAGGGGTGTAGAGGAGTGTACATGGGTGACAGAGGGGTTTGGAGGAGTGTACATGGGTGATAGATGGGTGTAGAGGAGTGTATATGGGTGATAGATGAGTGTATATGGGGGACAGAGGGGTGTAGAGGAGTGTACATGGGTGACAGAGGGGTGTAGAGGAGTGTACATGGGTGACAGAGGGGTGTAGAGGAGTGTCCATGGGTGACAGGGGTGTACATGGGTGACAGAGGGGTGTAGAGGAGTGTACATGGGTGACAGAGGGCTGTAGAGGAGTGTACATGGGTGGCAGAGGGGTGTAGAAGAGTGAACATGGGTGACAGAGGGGCATAGGGGTTGAGAGAGGGGAGTAGAGAGGTGTACATGGGTGACAGATGGGTGTAGAAGAGTGAACATGGGTGACAGGGGGGCATAGGGTGTGACAGAGGGGTGGACAGGTGTGACAAGGTGGTAACATAGGGGTGGACAAGGGTGACAAGGGGACAGAGGGTGGAATAGGGGGTGGACATAGGTGAAAAGGATGTGGTCAGAGGGGTGGAGAATGGAGGGTGAGCATTGGTGACAGGGATGGACAGGGGTGACAGAGAGTTGGATAGGGGGGGTGGATATGGATGACAGGAGGGTGGACATGGGAGATGGGGTCAGAGGGGTGGACAAGGGTGACAAGGGGGTAAAAGAGGGGTGGACAGGAGTGACAGAGAGGGGTGGACTGGGGTGACAAAGGGACAGAGGGGTGAATAGGGGGTGGACGGGGGGTGAACATGGGTAACAGGGAGGTGGACAAGGCGGACATGGATGACAGTACATGGATGACGGGGGTGGACATGGGTGACAGGGAGGTGGACAAGGCGGACATGGATGACAGTACATGGATGACGGGGGGTAGACATGGGTGACAGGAGGGTGGACATGGATGACAGGAGGGTGGACATCGGAGACGGGGGGGTTTGGACAGGGTTGGGAAGGGGTAACAGTGGGGTGGAAAGGGTACAGTACCTTAAGCACGCTGGCACGGGAATCCGGTGCAGCTTGTAGTTCCACAGCACGGGAATCCAGTGCAGCTTACAGCATCTTAAAGTTGTAGCAGGGCACCATTTTCAGGCTCACTGTGTCGCAATGGGGAGGGGCACGCTGGGGACGCTGTGTGCACAGTGCGCACGCAGGCCTCCCTTCCCCCTTGCGGCGCCATGAGTCATAGGAGCGCGGGACATTTATAAAAAAGAAAAAGGAAAAATTCACGGCAAAATCTCGCTGCCCCCCGGTTGGGAATCACTGCTATATAGAGACATTCATGGAAAAGCCTATTACCGACTTACAGTAAGCTACTGTAAACCTATATCATGGCATACATTGGAGGCATCTGTCAGAGGTCCATATTGTAAAACCCCCTTTATGTATTCCTCTGACCTACATTGCAAGGACAGTGTGAATTCAACCTAAAATGTATGCTTCAACTACATGGAAAAAAGGTGGTGTAAACTTAATTTTATTTGTATGGCTAGAGAATGGAAGTCAGTCACTGTATAGTTAAAACATCCAAGTGATAAGACCAGTGAAGGCCAAACTTTTCCAGTATAGATTTATTATTTATAGAGCTGGACTTAAATCATTGGCATCAGCCTCAGGCTGGGTTCACACCACGTTTTGTTAAATACGGTTCCCGTATACGGCTGGAAGGAGGGGGTGGGGCTTAATCGCGGCGCCCGCACTCAGCCGTATTCGGGAACCGTATTTAATGTATGTCTATGAGCCAACCGGAGTGAACCGCAGCCTCCGGTCGGCTTCGTTTTTGGCCGTATGTGGTTTCCCTACCGCAGGCAAAAACGTGGTCGACCGCGTTTTTGCCTATGGTCGTGAAACCGCATACGGCCGAAAACGAGTGCGGGCGCCGCAATTAAGCCCCGCCCCCTCCTCCCAGCCGTATACGGGAACCATATTTAACAAAACGTGGTGTGAACCCAGCCTCAGAGGGTTTTTTGTCTTCCTCTGGATCAAAACAGTAGAGACACAATTGGGATATAGGGTGAATTGCTGGACTCTGGTCTTATTGTTTTTCCTTATGAACTATGTTACTATGTAACTACTATGACTAGGGTTCAGCACACACATGAGATAAGGACACATCTGCACATTTTGTCTGCATTCTCCTTTTTACATCCCTCAATGCCACAATAATACTGGTAGCAGCCACTATTGGTTACTGCACATGCCTTCCTTATATGTGACCATCCTATCAGGGAGCCTGAGAAACCCATACGAGCTAAAAACCCTGGTCCAGGGAGTAGAATCAGAAACTTAGACTAAATAGTTTTCAAATGCACTAGATTTATAACAATGGCTTAGCCTTTTTGGTGAATTTGATGCATCTTTAGACTATCAAGTCTATGTTTAGACCAACTAATTGTCGCAGGAAGTTGTACACGATCCCCATATGTTTTTCCTCTAAGCTCAGCAAGGTGAAAAACTGTCTACAGTTAAAAAGAAATGTGTTTTTTGGTGCAAATTACACCAGATTTCTGACACAGATAGATGCCTGGAAGAAACTTCCAGCAGATGTGGTGGGTAAGGGAAGATAAACATGCCTGTGATAAATAGATATCTATCCTAAGATTAAATAAAGGAAATAATGTAAGGGCAGACTGGATGGACTGGTATTTTTCTGCCAACTTGGTTAGAGTAGAATAAGTAACCTTTAAAAATGTATTCTTTATTCTCTTATCCTACCATATTTAGAGTTTAGTTATTGTCTCATGACATAGACATGATTGAGCCTATTGTGCTTAGAAGATATTATATAAGTCTGTTGTTACACAGCTAGATTATAATGACTTGATAAACACATCAGAGAAAAGCCTGAATATTGAATATTGTGTAGCATAGCCATTATATTGATATATATATATATATATATATATATATATATATATATATATATATATATGTATATATATATAGCACAGGAATTATATTTGCATACAGGTGCAACAGTTAATATATTGGTATATACAGGCACAGTACTGCCATTATGTTGATATATAGTGTAAGAACTTGATTATACTGTATTGGTATAAACAGTAAATATAGTATAGCCATTATGCAGTATGCAGTAATAAAGTAGTAAAACTATTATATATATGTGTACAGCTGTAGTAAAGCTATTATAGTGGTATATAATTGTAATACAGCCATTATATTTATATACAGGTGTAGTACTGTCATTGTATTAAGATACAGTTTCACTTGATGTACAGGTGTAGTACAGTTATTGTATTATGATACAGTTTTACTTAATATATAGGTGTAGTACAGTCATTGTATTAGGATACAGTTTTACTTGATATACAGGTATAGTACAGTCATTATATAGAGATACAGTTTTACTTCATACAGGTGTAGCATTACCATTGTATTAGCATACAAATGTAGCATAACCATTGTATTGATATGCAGTGGAAGTACAGTCTTTCAGCAACTTAATGATCACTGTCACCTGTCTGGGTGGCTGAGCCAACAACAGATCTGGCGGTTTCCTGCCCTGTTGCTTCACCTGTGACTTATGGTATTATGCTGCCTGCACCAGGAGCTCATAGAGGAGGAGCTGGAAGCAGAGTGCTAGGAGCTGTGGGGGAGGTGAGTGTTTTTTTTTCTTCATGGGGCAGAAGGGGGGGGGGCAACTACTAAACTGGGGCAGTGTGGAGGCCTACTACTATATGGGGGCTCAGAGGGGCCTGTCTACTATATGGGGACGCAAAGTAGGCATTACTGTGGTATGGGAAATACACATGGGGACATTGTGTAGAGGTGGGGATTGTGCTGGAATGAGGAGCCTAAAATAGTGGTCCATCAGATTCTGTTTGGCTGTATTAATTGTCCTTTACTGTAAACACACAAAATTAAAGTGTGCACATATTTTATTTTGTTTGGAGGTGCTCACCATTCTTGTTTTTTGTACTGGTATTATTGAAAACATTGGTCTCATTATACAGATTTTCGTCAAGAACAGTATGATGGTAATATGTTTGGTGATAATATTCCTCCTTATATACTGGTATTATTTGTAACATTGGTTAGTATACAGCCTTTGGTCAGTAACAGTATGATGGTAATATGTATGGTGATAATATTTCTCCTTGTGTACTGGTATTATTGGTAATATTGGTCTCAGTATACAGGATTTGGTCAATAAGAGTATGATGGTAATATGTATGGTGAAAATATTCCTCCTTGTATACTGCTATTATTGGTAATATTAGTCTCAGTATAAAGGATTCATTCAATTACAGCATGATGGTAATATGTATGGGGAAAATATTCCTCCTTGTATACTGGTATTATTGATAAGATTGGTCAGTATACAGGATTCGGTCAGTAAAAGTATGATGGTAATATATATGGTCATAATATTTCCTCCTTGTATATTGGTATTATTGGTAATATCGATGTCAGTATACTGTATTTGCCTTGGGGCCCATGAGACTCTAGTTAGGCCCATGCAGTCATTGTATTTGCATACAGTTGTAGTACAGCTGTTATATTGTTATTAAAGTGTTATTAGAGTGTAGTTCAGTCATTGTATTAGTTTAGTCATGTATTAATAGACAGGTGTGGGGCAAAGTGTAGTACAGCGATTGTATTAGGATACAGGCATACTACAGCCATTTTGTTTATATACAGCTATAGTACAACTATTAAAAATGGTAGACAGGTGTAGAGCAGTCATTATATTGGCTTACAGGTTTGATACAATTACTAAATTTCTATATAACAAGATTAAGGCCCCATGTCCATCTGCATTGGATGCTTCATTCCATTCGGGCCCAAAAATGTCGAATGCATGTTGGACACCAAGGGATCCTGGCAGATCCCACTGACTTTAATGGGGTCCCTCTGATTTCCTTTTGGTGTCCGTTTAATTATCAGGATCTGACCAAACAAAATAATGACTGCTTGAAGCATTGTGTTGTCTGCTCAGGCCCAGCTAATTAAACAGACTCTGCAAAGGAGCTCAGCGAATGGAGCTCGAACACAAATGTGAACATAACCTAAAAGTTTTTTCCAGAGAATTTTTTTCAATCGAATTATCACAAAATACAAGAATAAAGCAGGACATGTACAGGAGCTGCAAAATCTCATGACAAAAAGCAGTGCTACAGTCATGGCAGAAGTAGCGCAGTTAGGCTAAAGAAAATAAAATAAATCAACATATCTACCTGAAAGATGATTGCTTTAGGTCCTGGGAAGGAAAGCTATGTTCAGAAATATTCACTGACTAAGAGAAAAGGTAGCAGCAGGGAGGAGGGGGCTAATGATTGAAGTAGAGAAAAGAAAAGATAGGAGACCGCAACAAAATTAAGAAAAGGAACACTCCAGAGGCACCAATGCTGACACAGGTGCAAACATAACAGAGAAGAGAGCGCGACCTAAAAGTAAGTCAGAGGTTACACATCACAAAAAATGTAGTCTAATTGAGGGTTGCTATTGACCTGTAGGCAGAAGATTTCATTTTCAAGGTAGCCAGACCGCATATTGTTTGTCATGTAGCAATGGGTCGTCACATAGCAATTCCAGGAGGAGATCATACAAAATACTAACAAGTCGCCTCACTACCAAAGCAGAAACACAAAGAGTTTCAAACTGCATGAGAGAATGGTGGAGGCGAAGCCTGGTTATGGAGGAGTAGAGTAAGAGTAACTCGATATATGCCTAAGAATGTTTAATTAAAGCCAGAGAAGTAACCATTAGAGATGAGCGAATTTTTGAGAAAAAAAAAATAGTTTCGGTCCGAATTTATTTGCCACAAATCTTTATTAAAAATGGCTATTTCTGGTCTACAGAGAGCCTCTATAGGGGTGTGGAACACGTTGCCTTGTAGTAACACGCACAGAGAGTGTGCTGTGTTAATTAAATAATACTGTTATCCAGAATGACATGCAGATTACAGGCATCGCTATTAGAATCACTGCCGCAGAGCGTCTGGATGTGGCAGCAGGGTCGGGAGACCATATGGCGTCACAATTGAAGAGATTAAAGAGACATTATTATTTAATTTAAATAGAATTTATTTACTTTTTTTTAAATCCTCTTTTGAAGACCCATTCTGGTGAGCATGGAGCTGGCGGTCCGCCGAGAGGCGAGATACCACCTGTTCCAGCCCCTGCTTTTCAGCACCCCCCCCTCCCCGACTGTCTTACTTTGTGTGGAACTGCGAATGTTTCATGTAATCAGTTATGGTTCATTGTTATCGCTCCAACCTGTTTCATTGGATTCTTGTGTTAATTCCAGAGGTAATATATGACGACAACAAGAGAGGAGTGAATTTTTTATTTATTTGATCCATCTGATTTAATTCGCTCATCTCTATTGAGGACCTGTTGGAGGGCAAGTCTGGTGCCAGCAGCTGCAGTAATTTCAGCTCTAATAGTGTATAATTGCTTCAGTGTATTATTTTCTGTAGTGAAAAAGCTTGTTCTTGTATCTTAAAATCAAGCTGGCGGTCCTCTGCAAGGCCAGCTACTGCCTGTCCCAGCCCCTGCCACTCAGCGCTCCCCATGCTCTGACTGTCCACTTGAAAGGGGACGGATTGCAGTTCCAGCAACTTGGACAGGAGCACATTCAGCTTCTGTGCCATTGGATAAGTGGGCGCATAAAGCTAGAAGTGGCTGCAGTGAAAAAGCTCGTACTTGTATCTTAAAATCGAGCTGGCGGTCCTCCGCGAGGTGAACTACCACCTATTCCAGCCCCAGCCTCTCAGCGAAAGTGTGAATATTTCATTTAATCAGTTATGGTTCATTGTTATCGCTCCAACCTGTTTAATTGGATTCTTGTTTTAATTCCATAGGTAATATATGACGTCGACGGTCATAGGGCCTCAGTCTTGAAAAGATTACATCAATTGTTTTAAATTTAAGATTTTGATTAGATAGTTTAATGTCCCGGGTGCTCGAAGCATGTACTTTAAACTAATATTGTATGACCACAAAACCCAATATAACAAGGAGTAACATGGTGGCACAATGACAGAGCCTAGAGGTGGCAGCAGCTCGACAAGACCATAGCGCCACACAATAGAAAAGATTACAAATATTTAGTAAAATTTAAATTGAAGATTTTAGAATTTCTTGATGAATGACACAAGCTGAAGGGGGCGGAAGCATGAGAAGACCATATAGTGGCAGAATGACCAAGCCTGGAGGTGGCAGCAGCAAGGGGAGACCAAAGGGCCTCACAATTGAAAAGATTAAAGATATATTTTAAAATTGAAATTGAAGATTTTAAATAGATTAACATAAATATTGTTATGTAATGTGCCAGCAGCATGAGGAGACCACATGGCGGCACAATGACACAGCCTGGAGGTGGCACCAGCATGAGGAGACCAAAATGTGGCAGAATGACCAAGCCTGGAGGTAGCAGCAGCAAGAGGAGACCATATGGGACAGAATGACACAGCCTGGAGGTGACGGCAGCCTGTCGAGGCAAAAGGCCTCACAATTGAAAATAATATATTTTTTAAATTGCATGTGGCCATGTTAACATCCTCCAGATACTTGATGAAAAACTGCCACACCGCAGAGTAGCTGATTCCCCCCCCCCCCAACTGTCTGCACTTATTGACTGCTACTGCCGCCGAATCTGGGGACCCCTGTTCCACTACCTCCCGGGCAGGTAGGCTGCCGCAAAGCAGGTGGTCTACCCTGGGCCCGTTTGGCTCCAGACTTCCCACTGCGGACACCATGCTGACTCCCAATCATGCTACCACCTTGTTGGCACAACTGCTGCCTCATGGGCAACCTGCCACCCTCTTCTCCTGATGATGATGAAGCCCCTTCTGCCCCCTGCTCCCAAATGCAATAGGCTTCATCATCATTGAGTTGTTTCTGCACTTCACTGATGTCATCCTCAGGTTCCTCAACAGTGTCTGCTTCAGGAGCCTGAACGCTCCCAACACAACCTACCACGCCACTCTCCTCATCACTATTTGCCTGCCTAGCGATTGAAGCGGTGGATGTCCTCCACTTCCTGGCTGAGCAGTAGCTACTGACTATCACCTAGTAGATCGTCCTGACTAAAAAATGGAGCTGAACCCCCAGCGTAGCTTCTATGGGGGAGGGAACAGCATAGGACAGAGGCAATTGGAGGACAGGGACTACTCCCGGGCCATGCCAACTGATGGTTGTGTCTAAGGAACCCACCTTGTGATGAAGTGGATGACCGAGTTAACCAATCAATGACAGCAGATGGGTTGCTGGTCGAGACATGACCGCTAGCTGATACCAGGAACTCAGGATTCTCACTGCGACTCCTGCTGCCAATCACCCCTAGTCTGCTGCGACCTCTGCCTGTGCCTGATGAATTTAGGCCTCTGTCACAGCTCTGTGCATGTCCTGGCACTTCTCTGCCTGACAAAGTTAGTGCTGGCCTTTCACAATAACTTGGCCCTTAAGACTATAAAAGGAACAAAACGGTACACCACGCAGATGTACGTATGTGGTATGCACTTATGAGGGGAGTACAATATGCTCCACCACGCTTAAAACAGTATTTGTCTACAACACCAGCAGGTGTGTACTTTTGCCTGGCCTTTCACAGTAACTTGGCCCTTAGGACTATAACAAGAACAAAATGGTACAACACGTAGCTGTACGTATGTGGTATGCACTTATGAGGGGAGTACAATATACTCCACAACGCTCCAACATAAACATATGTTCAGCGGGCAAGGTGAAGAGGGTGGGGGTCTCGGGACAGCACTGTTTGTTGCGCCTCTTACGCTTCCACAAGCCGATACATTGGCGTGGACGCATGCATGGGATTTAAGTGCATGGATCACGTCAGGAATGTTGTCATGGGAACACTTAAACATGGATACCATTAAACTGAAATGTGAGACATAGTGAAACAGTAAGGAATACATTTGAATGTGGATATAAAGTACTGTATAATATATATCAAGTTGTCAAGCAATAAGTTCAGTCTAAAAAGGGGAGCAATTTGTTGCGATCATTCAGACCTAGACTTCCAGTGGCGTCTAGCTTTGCGATCCAACACGCTTCTCTCTGTAATAATATGTTGTTGCGGTCTCCACTGTAGATCGGGAGGTCAACTCGCTCCAGGCCGGCAAATTTCAAGCAAGTAGGATCGTTATCATGGGAATCTTGAATGTGGGCTATTAGTCTGGGGGTGCCATTCCCTGTTCTGACAGAGCGAAAATGTTCGCAAATCTGAACATGGAGTGGTCTTATAGTTTTGCCCACGTAATATTTTCCGCATGGGCATATCAATGCATGAACGACATAAGATGTACGGCATGTAATAAAATTATCTACATTTCTTGTATAGCACCTGTGCACTGCCTCAACCTGGAGAGGTGCGTGAAGTCTGGCAATGAACCAGAGTGACCAGTGTGTCTACTAGTAGTGGAGGTGCCGGTGCTATTCTTTCTTATTGAACTCTTAAGACAGTATTTGTCTAGAACAGCAGCAGGTGTGCAGTTTTGGCTGGACTTTCACAGTAACTAGGCCCTTAACCCCTTAAGGACTTAGCCCTTTTTCACCTTTAGGACTCGGCCGTTTTTTGCAATTGTGACCACTGTGAATTTAAACATTAATAACTCTGGAATGCTTTTACTTATCATTCTGATTCCAAGATTGTTTTTTCGTGAGGTATTCTACTTTAACATAGTGGTAAAATTTTATGGTAACTTGCATCCTTTCTTGGTGAAAAATCCCCAAATTTTATGAAAAAAATGAAAATTTAGCATTTTTCTAACTTTGAAGCTCTCTGCTTGTAAGGAAATGGATATTCAAAATATTTTTTTTTTGGTTCACATATACAATATGTCTACTTTATGTGTGCATCATAAAATTTATGAGTTTTTACTTTTGGAAGACACCAGAGGGCTTCAAAGTTTAGCAGCAATTTTCCAATTTTTCACAAAATTTTCAAACTCAATATTTTTCAGGGACCAGTTCAGTTTTGAAGTGGATTTGAAGGGTCTTCATATTAGAAATACCCCATAAATGACCCCATTATAAAAACTGCACCCCTCAAAGTATTCAAAATGACATTCAGTCAGTGTTTTAACTCTTTAGGTGTTTCACAGGAATAGCAGCAAAGTGAAGGAGAGAATTCACAATCTTCATTTTTTACACTCGCATGTTCTTGTAGACCTATTTTTTTAATTTTTGCAAGTGGTAAAAGGAGAAAATTTTTACTTGTATTTGTAGTCCAATTTCTCTCGAGTAAGCACATACCTCATATGTCTATGTAAATTGTTCGGCGGGCGCAGTAGAAGGCTCAGAAGGGAAGGAGCGACAAGGGGATTTTGGAGAGAACATTTTTCTGAAATGCTTTTTGGGGGGCATGTTACCTTTAGGAAGCCCCTAGGGTGTCAAAACAGCAAAAAAAAAAAAAAAAAAAACACATGGCATACCATTTTGGAAACTAGACCCCTCGGGGAACGTAACAAGGGATAAAGTGAGCCTTAATACCCCACAGGTGTTTCATGACTTTTGCAAATGTAAAAAAAAAAAAAAAATTACCTAAAAAGCTTGTTTTCTTAAAAAATTTACATTTTTAAAAAGGGTAATAGCAGAAAATACCCCCCAAAATTTGAAGCCCAATTTCTTCCGATTCAGAAAACACCCCATATGAGGGTGAAAAGTGCTATGCTGGCGCACTACAGGTCTCAGAAGAGGAGTAGTCACATTTGGCTTTTTGGAAGCAAATTTTGCTCTGGGGGCATGCCGCATTTAGGAAGCCCTTATGGTGCCAGGACAGCAAAAAAAAACAACCACATGGCATACTATTTTGGAAACTAGACCCCTCGGGGAACGTAACAAGGGGTTAAGTGAACCTTTATACCCCACAGGTGTTTCCCGACTTTTGCATATGTAAAAAAAAGAATTTTTTTTAACCTAAAATACTTATTTTCCCCAAAATTTACATTTTTAAAAAGGCAAAAGCAGAAAATACCCCCCAAAATGTGTAACACAATTTCTCCCGAGTACGGCGATACCCCATATGTGACCCTAAACTGTTGCCTTGAAATACGACAGGACTCCAAAGTGAGAGCGACATTTGAGGCCTAAATTAGGGACTTGCATAGGAGGTGGACATAGGGGTATTCTACGCCAGTGATTCCCAAACAGGGTGCCTCCAGCTGTTGTAAAACTCCCTGGGAGTAGTTGTTTTGCAACAGTTGGAGGCTCCGTTTTGGAAACAGTGGCGTACCAGACGTTTTTCTTTTTTATTGGGGAGGGGGGCTGTGTAGGGGTATGTGTATATGTAGTGTTTTTTACATTTTATTTTATTTTGTGGTAGTGTAGTGTAGTGTTTTTAGGGTACAGTGGCACTGGCGGGGTTCACAGTAGTTTCTCGCTGGCAGCCAGCATGCCTGATACTTACTGTAAACCTCCGCCCATGTGAGTGTACCCTGTACGTTCACATTGGGAAGGGGGGGGGGGAACATCCAGCTGTTGCAAAACTACAACTCCCAGCATGCGCTGACAGACTGTACATGCTGAGAGTTTTAGTTTTGCAACAGATGTAGGCACACTGGTTATGTATCACTGAGTTTGTGACCTAACTTAGTGTTTCACAACCAGTGTGCCTCCAGCTGTTGCAAAACTACAGCTACCAGCATATACGGTGCATGCTGGGAGTTGTAGTTTGCAACAGCTGAAGCCACACCGGTCGTGAAACACTGAGTTAGGTTAAAAAAACTCTGAGTTTCACAACCAGTGTGCCTTCAGCTATTGTAAAACTACAACTCTCAGCAGTCACCGACAGCCAACGGGCATGCTGGGAGTTGTAGTTATGCAACTAGCAGATGCACCACTACAACTCCCAGCATGCACTTTAGCTGTTTGTGCAAGCTGGGAGTTGTAGTTATACAACAGCTTAAGGTACACTTTTCCATAGAAAAAACTATAAGCTGTTGCAAATATAAACTGTTGCAAAACTATAAGTCCCAGCATGCCCATAAGGGAATGCTGGGAGTTGTGGTGGTCTGCCTCCTGCTGTTGCATAACTACAGCTCCCAGCATGCCCTTTTTGCATACTGGGAGCTGTTGCTAAGCAACAGCAGGAGGCTGTCAATCACCTCCAACTGCTGCTCCCCAGGTCAGTCCCTCGCTGCCGCCGCTCCTGGGGATTGGGGTCCCCAGCTGCCGGGGTCCACTTCCCGCACCCGCTCACGTCCTCCGGAAGAGGGGCGGAGCGGGTTGCGGGAGTGACACCCGCAGCAGGTGCCCTGTGTGTTCGGCCGGTAAACCGGCCGACGAATCGGGGCGATCGTGAGGTGGCACCAGTGTCACCTCACCCCTGCTGGCTATGGCTGTTCGGGGCCATCAGAGACGAACGATTTCAGCAGGCATCCGGCTCCGGTCCCCAACCGGCTAGCGGTGGGGACCGGAATTCCCACGGGCGTATGGATACGCCCTGCGTCCTGAAGAGGTTAAGACTTAAACAGGAACAAAATGGTACACCACCTATGTTGCACAGCTTTCACTCAATAGAGGTCAATACGCTCCACTACGCAACCTGTATTAGGCACTAATAGCAGGTGATTATGGCTTTTAGTGCTCTGCTCACCCTAACTGACTGGCTACTATTAGCTTTTCAGTTGTTTTACACACCAGTGCTGCAGCACACAGTCGCTGTGTACTAAACCAAAAATTCTCTCTCAATCTCTCGCCCTAAACTATCAGTGCTTCTAGGCTAGATTTGGGCTTGAGGTGAATCTCTGCTGTAAAAATGCCTTTCTGTGCAACACACACTGCTCTCTGTCCCTCTCCCTCAGCAATAGAACGCTGAAGTGACTGGCCGCAAGATGGCTGCCGATTATATAGGGCTGTGACATCACAGGGGTGGCTGGCTGCTGATAGGCTGCATGCTGCATGTGATACAGGGTCATCCCGCCCACCCGTGTTCCTGCCTTCCCAGCGTTCCTTGCTTCATGCTCTGACATGTGGAGCTGCCATCTTAGATGCCCTGGAGCCTGGACCACACGCCATGGAGGTTATTGAAGCGATTTGTGCAATTGAATTGCGGCAATATTCGGATTCGTTGCAAAGTAAATTTTTCCTGAAATTCATGACGAATTTGGATTCGTCAAATTCCATTCACTCATCCCTAGTAACCATTTAGCATGTACATTTAGTACTAATATTGTTCTGGCTGGTTTATCACAGCCCTGTTCACTAATGAAATTGTCACTGCGCATTGCAGCTATAGTATTTCTAATGCTGACTGCGTCACTGTGATGGGGAGCTAAGGTTCCTAAAAATATTACAGCTGGGTATCTCTACACTGGCCTTGTCTAGGGAATTTACATCCAAGAAACATCCAAGTTTTGCCGGGAAAGATTTTTTTTTTTTTTTTTTAGCAGTTGTATAGGTAGACTGCAGTAGGAAGACATTTGTGAAATATATTCCAGAGGTAACTGCTCAAAATGTGGTTTTGTCTTACTACTGATACTTACAGTAGTAATAGTAACAATAATAATGAATAATAATAGTAACAGAAACATTAATGACTGTGATGCAATGACTAGGTGTACAGCCTGGTCATCTAGTTAGCACAAGAGCAGGGAGTCCCTGATCCCATACTAGATTTGACTAAAAAGAAATCTCCCAAAAATTACATATGAATAAATCAGATTTTTTTTTATTTTATTTAAAACTCTTATCACTACTCTTGATTTACAGAATATGTGATAAAAACTCCCTTTTAAAAGCTGGTATTGTGTTTTATTGCAACTGTTCTTAGAGGGCCTGCTGACTGTGCTCTTTCTACAGACGCAGTTGCTGCAGAGCGTAATAGTATTGCATTTCACTCCAGTCCATGGCATATTCTTTATAAATCAATAATGACGTCAAAGAGACAAAAACTAAAAGCAAGCAAAGCAACTATCTTTGAATGTTTAAAGGGGTACTCCACTGGAAAACATTTTCTTGTAAATCAACTGGTGTCAGAAAGTTAAACATATTTGTAAATGACTTCTATTAAAAAAATCGTAACCCTTCCAGTACTTATCAGCTGTTGTATACTACAGAGGAAGTTCTTTTCTTTTTGAATTTCCTTTCTTTCTGACCACAGTGCTCTCTGCTGACACCTCTGTCTATTTTAGGACATGATTAGAGTAGGAGAAAATCCCCATAGCTAACCAAGGTTACTCTGGATAGTTCCTGAAATGGACAGAGGTGTCAGCAGAGAGCACTGTGGTCAGACAGAAAGGAAATTAAAAAAAGAAAGAACTTCCTCTGTAGCATTTAACAGCTGATAAGTACTGGAAGGATTAAGATTTTTTAATAGAAGTAATTTACAAATCTGTTTAACTTTCTGACACCAGTTGATTTAAACGAAAATGTTTTCCAGCGGAGTACCCCTTTAATGTCCAGTTTCTGTTTTAATGTTGTGGTGGAACTGTGTACAAGGATTAAATCCTATTAAATAGTATAGTATAGTTAAGACTGCACATGTTAAAACATTTCTCAAAGGTTACACTATATTTTGTGCAGATATTGACTTCTCACGCAAAAAAAAAGTGATTGTGGTCAAGTTGGTAATATTCTTCTAGCCTTATTAAAAAAAGCAATGGCTAAAAGGATGCCAATGTATGGAGACACTTGTGAAAATGTAGAGAGACAACTCCCTACACACTACACATAAGATTTATTTAGGGCCATTCTCTATAAAGCGCTCATGAAATAGGCGCAGTTCTTGTCAACTATGCTCTGTAGTTTCATTGGCATAGAGTATGACACTGTTAATGAATGTGTGCCAGTGTATTTCTTTCTTTATCTACAGAAAAATGTCTTATACGTATTATTATTGAGAGGATGACCTAGATGGGCATATCATTTTCTTCCTTTGGGTATGTTCACATAATATTAATGAGTAATGTGAGCTGAATTTGAGATTCCGACTGGTGGGTGCCGCCGAAACACCATTGACAGCTATCTAGTGCTCGCGGACTTCCGCACAAAAATCCACACGGAATTGTCCACCGCTGAAATTCGGCAGTTTGAACTGGTCCATGGAAGACACATTCACACTAATGTTAGGTGTTCACACTGCGGAATTCCAATGTGCAATTCAGCGCATGGAATACCGCACTAATTACTCAATGTGAACATACCCTAAGTAACTATGACATAACCATTCCTAATTCAAAAAGACCCCTGTTTTCGCCCTTTATTCACATGATGCACACTACTTCAAGTGAAAGTATTCTTTAAAGGGAATCTGTCAGCTCTATATCATGCTCAGAGCTGCAGATATGGACATATAGCTGACAGGGAGATGAAACAGATGCTGTCTGTCTCTTAGCTCTTGGCTATTTGCAAAGTTTACAATCTTCCTAAATTTAAGAGCCATAGAGGGAGCGCTGAGCTGCAGCATGCACACCTTTTCCCTGGTGGGATGGAGAGAGATGGCATACATGCTGCATCTCAGCTGGGACTCTATGACTCTTGTCTTGAGCATAGAAAGAACGCATAATAACATCATAACACTGCAAACAGCCATCAGCTGACACATATTGTTTGTTTTATCAGTTTAATATCTGCCAATGTCCGCAGCTCTAAGCATGATATAATAGAAGAATAATCCCAGCACTCACTAGAGACTTCAAAAGCAAAAGTGAATAGGCAAAAGTAGTTTTAGTACATATCCTCAATCAAAACAGGACGCGTTTTGGCTCTTGGCTTTCCTCTGCTGTCACTTTTCAGGTTTTAGGAAACAGTAAAAGATATGTGACCAGGGCAGCCTAAGGGTATGGAATGACAGTAAAATTTCACATTTTGAGTTGGCCACAGGTCCTCTTTTAAATGAAAGTTTTTATAAGCAATGTGAAGGCAAAGAGCCGAAACGCATCCTGTTTTGATTGAGGATATGCAATAAAACTACTTTTGCCTGAAGTCCCTGGTGAGTGCTGGGATTATTCTTTTACTATGTTTTGAATTTGATCCATCCACGTGCACTACCGACATTCCACAGAAGTGCCGACTCTCCACTCTTCTGAGCATGATATAAAGCTGACAGATTCCCTTTAAAGTTCACCTGTCACTTATCCTATGCTACAGAATAAGAAGGCAGCAGACAATAGAGCTGAGGCTGCTGGTCTGGAAAATTGTTTATAAGGATTTTCTGCAGTATTTTAGTGTGGAATGAGATTCGGGTGGTGTGCCTGTGAATCTTGTTCCCTGCACATAGAGTACACAAAATATTGCACACAGAATATTTTGGTGCTCAGAAATTCTGCGGGTAACCTTAATTTTCTACCAGATATTTTCATTCTTTTGACCATATATTCTGTTGCAGATTAAGATTATCCCCATTGAATAGGGCTAATAGATGTCCAGGATTTATGATTCCTTTCATGCACTAGATAAGCAAAGGATGAGTTAAATTCTGAATAATGAAAATAATGAAAGTAATTCTGATGTATTTGAAATACAAGCTACAAAATATGTGCCACAATTCCCATTGTGAACTATAGCATGGGTTTCCATTTAACACAATGAGACCTGCATTTCATTAAGTTTTTTTGCATGTATTTTTATGCAGCATTAATGGGCAGAGGAAAGCCAGATTTGCATAGATTTTTTAGGGCTTTACGCCAAAAGAAAGAGGGAATTATAGAAATATTTATTTTATCTAAGTAGTTCCAGCCAAATCGTATGATGTCCTAAAATAAGGCAACATAGAACCAATGACTGGTCCACTTTAATGCCAATTGAGGACTGGTTGGTTGGCAAATGATTCTTCCAGTTAACAGATCTGCTTTAAATGAGAAAAGGCATTGTAATACAAACATATTTGTATACTGTATTTTGGAATGTTCAGGAAGCTTAGTGAAGATTCTGTCCCCATTGGTGGTTGTAATATAAATTCAACAACCCCAAGCAGATATTGCTCTTGGTCAGATTTAAACCGATCCTTATTTGTTTTTTTAAACTTGAAAATTGCTTGGACCATTATGACCCTCACAAGCAGTTGACAGGACAAACTCTGTACCGCTAGCTTGGTACCAGTCTATCTAGATCATCTCCTATAGTCAATATATGTTTGTTAGTTGACAGAAAAGGTGCTAGTTATTAGGAATACTTGAGACAGGTGAAAGCAAAGCTAGAATCAGCTTCTTAGACCAAGCTATTGTCAAGTCTGAAAAAAATGTATCAAAAAAGGGTCAGTTTTTATTCAAACAATATAGACATATTTCCTCCTACTCTTCAAAAATATATGTTCAGTTTAAATTATTTAAGGGGTTGGTCACCTTTCAAAAACTTTATGGCAAAGCATTTTAATCATTACAGTGTGTGACTTACACATACAGGGGGAGATTTATCAAAACCTGTGCAGAGGAAGAGTGGTGCAGTTGCCCATACCAACCAATCAGATCGCTTCTTTCATTTTTCACAGGCCTCTTTGAAATTGAAAGAAGTGATCTGATTGGTTGCTATGGGCAACTGCACCACTTTTTCCCTACACAGGATTTGATGTATCTCCCCCATAGTGAGGCTTTTTTACGTGGTGCCATTCTGTCTAACTATGCAGCTCTGCCCCGTCCCGATCCCCCATCCTAATATGTGGCTAGACAGCTCCCCTATTCATAAAATGACTTCCAATAGAAGAGCATGAGGTGATACACATCACTCTGCGTACTCCACTATGCCGGCCCTGCTTGCCTGAATGCAGTGCACTTCTGTGGACTGTTTTGTACTTCTACAGCAAATGCTATTATGCAACTTGAAACCCAGAAATGACAAAGGCTCAAAAATGTGCCAAAAATGTTTCCGAAAATTGGTCTGAAAAAGGGCCTTGTATATTTTTAAAGTGTAAAATTAAGACTATAATGTTTAAGTGAATGTGACTTACTGGTTGCTTTTCCATTAAAGGGGTACTCCCCTGGAAATTTTTTTTTTATATTTTTAATCAACTGGTGCCAGAAAGTTAAACAGATTTGTAAATCACTTCTATTTAAAAATTGTAATCCTTCCAGTACTTATCAGCTGCTATATACTACGGAGGAAGTTCTTTTCTTTTTTGAATTTCCTTTCTGTCTGACCACACTGCTCTCTGCTGACACATCTGTCCATGTCAGGAACTGTCCAGAGCAGGAGAGGTTTGCTATGGGGATTTGCTCCTACTCTGGACAGTTCCTGACATGGACAGAGGTGTCAGCAGAGAGCACTGTGGCAGACAGAAAGGAAATTCAAAAAGAAAAGAACATCCTCTGGAACATACAGCAACTGATAAGTACGGGAATGGTAAGATTGTTAAATAGAAGAAATTTACTAATCTGTTTAATTTCTGGCACCAGTTGGTTAAAATAATAATAGTAATGTTTTCCAGTGGAGTACCACTTTAAGTGTAGCAGAGCTCCCTAACAAAATCTAATGTTTTTTGAGCCATAAAATAAACATTACATAGCAAAATTATTTCAATATAACATGTGTGAATATAGCCTCATAGATATAATAGTTATCCTTTCAACAATTGCTTTTATTGAATGTTAACAAGAAAATAACAACTACATAAGCAACAGTATAATAATATACCTACACAGGTAGGTGTCATAACTTTTATATAGTTATCTAATAAATGAGTTGTTAGATTTAGTTTTCAATGTACTTTACATCTAATTTTTAACAATAAATTTTTTATTTTACTTGCACGACCACATGTTATCACTTTACAAAGAAAGCTTTTTAGTAACACAGAGCACTTTTTTTTTAGGCGTATGTATCACAGTATACTAAACCACTATCTATAACAAAATATTTATGTTCCAAAAAAAATGACTCCTCTTGACTTGTTTCCCTATTGTAGTAGAGTGCAGAAAAGACAGGCTTCCCCAGTGAGCGGACTCTATATGGAGTCATCATGATTTAATTTTCCTCCCTCCTGACATGGAAATATGAACTTAGGAGTAACGTAATAGCTGAATTAGACATTTTTTATGCTAAGGAGTTCTGTGTCTAATGCGTAGTTGGTAGATAGGGTTTCGCCAAGTAAAATGAACACCTACATTAATAGTGTTGCTTCACCTTAGATGAACTTGCACATGTGTGTTTCTGAAGTGCACAAATAGCTTTTTTCTATGATCAGCATCACTATCTCTAGAAGGGTAGGGCCACACACAGATTATCTGCAGCGTATTGGACTCTGCCGATGCACTGCCGGCAGTCAGAGATCGTCTGTGACTGCCGGCAGCACATCCGCAGTGTCAAATATGCTGCAGATGCGTTGTGTGTGACCCTACCTAAAGGGGGAATGTGGATAAAAGGAATTGGAGTCAAAATCTTTGCTGGTGTCCTTTAGAAATATCCCCAGCAACACAGGTCTAAGTCAATGCTTTGATGTTTTGTGAAATGCTAATTGAAAGTAAAATTCAAATAACTCGATATTTCACATTACAAACATTACAGGTGACTGGCCATAAATATTCCCTACAAGTTAGATCTACAGGACTAACTCTATTAAAGTCGATACATCTGATACAGCACATTTTTATGAGGAATAGTGACCAGACACTCCTGTTCTTGAGATTAATACAGCCCCCAATGTTATTACCTCTGACCCCCCCCCTCTCACCACCACTGCCAATTTCAAATCTATGATTTAAAGTAGTCTAAGTGCCATAAAGTTCTTTGTGAGGCAATTCCTTTTAATGTATGCACATGCTATTTATTCTATGGGTCTGGAAAGTATAAGCACACTCCTGTATAATTACATTGTCAGCTGCATAAAACAAATGTTACCAGTGTTCCAGTGACACGGCACTTTGATCTCTGCAGTTGATAAATGGAAATTCTACAAAGAGCAACTCACGATGATGAACAAATGAAAAATGCACTTTACTGTTCCAAAGAGGACTGGAAACAGCATTCAGTATTCAGACTTCTAAGTGCGGCAGAACTGATTTTCCTTAATCTTTCATGCAAAGTCGAATCAGACACAGTCATCAGTATGCTTTATGTAGTCGAAATCTCTTTTTTTCAGTTCATCTTTTTCATATTAATAACTCAAATTTTTGAATAATTTTTAGTTCATCCTTCCATACAATGTTGCAATGACACAATATGGACAAAGGTATAGGGGCACTCGGATTAATCATTGGATTCATTTGATTTATTACATCCCATTGCCATAAAATCGAGCGCCAACCAATGCATCTCACCTGTACAAATATTTGTGAATGGATCGTTCCAAATAACTCTCTGGACTTCACCATGGTATGGCAATAGGATGTCACAGTTGAAAGTCAGTTTATACAATTTCTTTCCTCCTAGATCATCCGTGATGAATTGTGTTATTGAGAATTGGAAGTGTTAGGCTATAGTCACACGCCAGAATGTCCATGCAGAATTCCGCATTGGAATTCCACACAGAGATTCCGCAGCAGCAGAGCCCCATTGAATACAATGGGATTCTGCTGCACTGTGGACATAGCAAATTTTCCACGCTGAAACATTTCCAGTGTTTCTGCGGACACCACACAGAATGTATGGCCGTCTACGAGACGGCGCATTGCCGAGTAGTCCTAGCCAGTGCTCTGCATTCAGGGGAATGTTCGCACAGATATTCTCTGTGTGGACATTCCCATGTGCGAACATTGCCTTTAAGAGACCCCAGTAACTCAGATTAGGGTTACCCAGAGTTGAGGCAAAAAGTACATACTTTTACTGTCAATTCTAGCCACTTCCCTTAAAATATAACTTTTATTCCATACACAGAATTGGTTATACCTCATTTATATAACAAAAAGAAAGGTAAAATGGAGCTGCCTTAAGCTACCAAAACACCATAAAACTTTCATATGGGGTTTTCACTACAGAATATTCCACCATCTAACAGATAGTCACCAAAAGGTCAAACTGCAAAACAATATGCAAAGAATATGCAGTTCAGATTTATCACCACAGATTTATCACAAATTATAACATGTAGACAGAAGCTGTAATAGATTTATTCTGTTGGACACACGTTGTGCATCACAATTATGGTGCCAGATGAAAAGTAGGATAGGAAAGCTAAACATTAACTAAACCATTTGTATATGTGTAATATATTATTATTGATTATATGTATATAATCATCATGCCCTGAGAACAAATCTATATTAGGTGTGCGTGTAATAAAAAAAACATAAACACAACACAGCCAGACAGAAAACAATGTGTGTCCGATTAACCGTTTACTTGGCTTTAAGAGGTAAAAACAATACAGCTTTTAAATAACTAAATCTAGCACATATACAGCTGAACTTCACCAGAGGTCAAGTCCTAGGAGAAAAAAAAAGTGTGGGAACCCAAGATTTCCACTCAAGGGCTGGTCCTGCTAATGGGAATGGTGTTCCTGCTGTGAAAAAGGTGTAGGAACTTAGTTTCCACACGTTCCTCCAGGACTTAAGCCCTGAACTTCACCCTAAAACCACCATTTTGAGAAGCCCAGCATTGATCTGTAGAACAGATTTTTCTTTTATATACTGTATAATGTCCTTTTCTGTTCCTTTTTGGGTGACCATGTTAAAGTGGTTTAGCTATAAACTGTAAATTGATATTTAAAAGCGAATATTTATTAAGGTTAAAGATATTTATTAAGCTTTTTAATATGTTTTCAATATTAATACCATTAAAGCAATTAATACCATTTCTCCACTGAATTTATTTTTATTATGCCTGGGCTGCAAAAATAAAAATAACAAACTTAAACTCACCTTCCAATGCTCCCCCATTGTGCCAATATTGCTCTTCTGTCTTTTGCGCCCCTGTCTTCCTCTGCATTCTGGGGCCCAGAAGCCAGGAAAGATATCGGCACACCAGGGGATTATGTTTGTTTTTGTAGCCCAGGCATAATGAAAAAAATAAAATAAAACAGTGGAGTATCTCTTTAGTTGTCAACAGACGCCCTGCCAGAAGTCAGTAATGCCTTATTTCTACACGTGTGTGAAGATTTAGCAGTGTCACTCACTACGTCATGAATAGGTTTCAAGTATTAAGATAATTATGTTGTGCAGTTGGAAGGAATAATCCATAGATCCATATCAGGAAGTACATAACCAAGTATTCCAATTCTCAGTCATGAATAGTAGTCTATCATATCACATGATAGTATGATGCAGCCAATCTAAATAAGAAAAGTTTTTACCCAAAACAATAAAGCAGAGAGAACAAATATTTATTCATCTCGAGTAATTTTTGCATTCGCCAACCAGATATTTGTAGCTATTTGCTAGTGCCTACTGGTAGTCAAGGTTGATCTTCTAAATAGAACAGTCCCTTCCAATAAGAGGTTCACCTTGACTTTCAGGTCTTCCCATCTGTGTTGTAGGCTCCATCAGGATCCTCTCTCACAGATTGCATTATATTTGACAGACAAAGAACATGCAGCACTATTTTTCAGCCAAAATGACTAACACCTTGATGGAAACCATTATAAGCCAATGGAGTCTTGCAGACGTTGTTGGTGTCAACCATGTTGTTGCACGTGACTGATCTGGACCCCTGTCGTTTTTCAGTATTCTGCTACTATGATGGAACAGAAAACTAGATTTATGGATAACAGAACCTTGGATACATGGCACATACTATTCTATTCTCCATTTTGTCAATCATGACTGTGGGTTGCTTTAATTGAAGAAACTGAAGATTAAATCTGGTATTTATAGTTTGAACATTATTGTTCCTTCTGACTTGTTACCTTTGTGATATAAAGTGATAAAAATGATTCTAGGCCGTCTGAATATTATTTCATGTTCACATTGGCTGCATGTTACACAGTCCTGGATGTTGTCAGGTATGCAGCATAGCAGCGGTCACAAGGTAATGAATTTGATTTCCACACAAGACAACATAGCAGCTGGTGTCTCTAACACAATGAGACTTTGTCTACTTAACAGCAAAAAACAGATTAGTCTATGTCCTGGATATGTGGGGGAAGGAAATGATAAGCTTCTGCTCCAACATATTTCTCATACAGAAGGGAAAACAGGTACCACATTACACCAAAATAAAGAGCATCGTTCACTATGCCTTGGCAAGCTGTACAAGTGATGTGTATGCTGAAAAGTCACGGAATTTGCACTAAAATTTTAATTTATTGTGCAAATTCTGTGACTTTTCTGGCATATATGCAGCACGTACCAAGGGGGAGGTTAGAAATCTAGAAGGGGCATGGCCTTAATATGAGGGAACATGACAGGGGTTAGTCCTCCTCTCATGAAACTTTAGGGCCGATTTGCAACATCAAAAGCTATGGAAATCTATGCCAGCTCATATCTGGTATAGATTTCTGCACTGTGCACAATGGCAGCCACAGGTCTGCTGGATTTTCCAAGAAGCATGCATTTCTTAGTTAATACATCAGACCAAAAATGGGCAGAGCTTTACTTATGTGCGGCACACCAAAACACCACACATAATAAATGCCAAAAAAAACAAATCTAATCTTATCTTCATCTAAAATGGAATAAAATGATAGCAACACTAAATTATTAGTGCATGTCACCTTAAAGCGTTACTGTCATTTGAAAAAAAAAGTTTTGAGATGTTGTTAAGCGGGTGCTTTACTACTCAACTGTCAATCAAATCTGGATTGGTCATCTGGAGAGTGAAGAGCTCTTCTGCACACTTTAAATACTTATGACATAAAACCTATTTTCTCATTTAAAGGGGTACTCCAGAAACAAATCAGCTGGTGCCAGAAAGTAATACAGATTTGTAAATCACTTTTATTTAAACATTTTCCAGTACGTATTAGCTGTTGTATTCTCCAGAGGAAGTTGTGTAGTTTTTTCTAGTCTGACCATAGTGCTCTCTGCTTCCACCTCTGAGCATGAGCAAATCCTCACAACAAAGCTATTATATTATGATAAGTACTGATTTGTAAATAAAAGTAATTTGCTAATAAGTATCATTTTCGGGCACCAGTTGATATGAAAACATTTTTCCTCTGGAGTACCCCTTTAAGTAACTGAAGTCAGGTAAAACATATTTTTTCCTGTTTTATGGAATCATTAGGAAAACTATTTGTTCTACATTATATATTTCCTAAACTACTTAAAATGTGTAAATGTGCTTGGGTTATTGAATGCAAGGTCAACAAAAATCTATGAAATACAGTATAGCCCTCCAAGGATTGCTGTGTCCTGGTTAAACCAGATTTCTGTAAGGCTGCCCTTAACCTTCAGGAAAGAACACATTTTGACATCTCTTGTCTTTCTTATGCAGGAGATGTAAGTAGAAATTGTAAAACACCAGTAGAATAATACAAACTGTGTAAATAATACAAAATGTGTAAAATGAGGGAAAGAAGGTAAATATAAAAATGAAAAGATAGCTTAAATAATGTATATAAGGAAAAGAGAAACATGCCATTGATAGCAATACTCTGCTTGCTGTTATCTGCATTGCTCCTAAGGGTAAAATAAGATAGTAAAATTAGGAATAGGGCTCTCCATAGCTGTGACATCTTTGTTGGAAGCTCTGTTCATCCATATTCCAGCATATTTGACAGAAAGAGTACAGATGTCAATCATGACAGGTAGGGTTCTGATTTAACCCCTTAACAACCAATGATGTGTATATATGTCATTGTGCCCTTAACAATGTATGGTGCAGGAGGGCACGCAATACCGGGCGGCCCTCAGCTGAATGCTGTATCTGAGGGCTGCTGCTAATAGCCGGCATGCGGCTGACAGCGGCATCTAAATGGACATTTAAATAGCCCCTAGTGGTGTAGTGGGGTAGCCAGCGGGCTTACCTCTCCTTCACTACCATCCGTGGCTCTGGGATTGATAGAGCCTCTCTTCAGCAGGCTCTATCAATCGATCGCAGAGAACACAGATCAATGCAGTTCTATGGAACTGCACTGATCTGTATGAGGAATCTAATGATTCCTCCTAAAAGTCCCCTAAGGGGAGTATGCTTCATTCCCAGCAGGTCCCGGTTGCTATCAGCAACCAGGACCCGCGACTAATACTGGACATCGCCGATCGGGCTGATGTCCGGTATTAACTCTTTAGACGCTGCAATCAAGATTGATCACAGCGTCTAAAATGGGAGAAAACTGTTGCCGGTTAGCTCAGTTGGCTGTTGGGGCCAGCGTTGTGAAATCGCTGAGAGGACAGCGGGAGGCTTCTTACCTTGATCCTCACTGTCTGATTGGCATTCTATTGCTCCATGCCTGAGATTCAGGCTGGAGCAGCAGAGCATTGATAACACTGATCTTTGCAATGATATGGCATAGCATTGACCAGTGTCTGCAATCAAAGAATTGCGTGTAATAGTCCCCTATGGGGACTAAAGAAAGTGTAAAAAAAAAATTAATAAATGGGATTTAACCCCTTCAGTAATAAAAGTTTGAATCACCCCCCTTGAGTTTGAATTGCATTTTTTTGTTCACTTTGTATACCCTAAAAAAAATCTATAAAAAGCGGAAAAAAATTGTGCCAACATAAAGTATCAAGATTACATGTTAGTTTGACCGCATGTTGAACGGTGTAAAGAAGAAGCCCCCCAAAGTAGCAAAATAGCTTTTTTTTTTTTTTTTATAAACTTAACCTCACAAATATCTTTTTTCCGTTTTGGAGCATATGTTATAGAAAAATGAACGAAGACATTACAAAGTACAATTGGTCCCATAAATAACAAGTACTTATATGGGTATGTAGATGAAAAAATTAAATAGTTATGGCTATTAAAGGGCGAGAAGGAAAAAACAAAAGTGCCATAATGAAAAATTCTTAAGGGGTAAAGGAACACTGAACAGAAAATGTCCTACACATATTTTAAGAAAATCTGAGCTCTTCCTCCCAAAACCTTAATTGCCTATGATTTATTCCTTTGACTCATATTATAGTTAAAACTAAGAAATATATAAATAAACCTTCTCTATGTGTCCCAGGTGATCAGCCACCTCCCCCTCCTCCATACTATCCTGTGTCTGGCCGTAAGACATCTGGCTGCAGCAGGAGCCTCCCCCCTCCCTCCTCTCTGCAGTAGGGAAACAAAATACAACTAGAAATGGGACAGATCAGCAGAAGATTAACCCCTAGGTTATTTGCAGGATTTCTGTTATACTATTTGCCTCAATAATAGGGCAAGATTATCTACTGTTTACTTTTATAATTTATTTCCAGATATAGTGTTCCTTTAAAGTGCAACTGATATGAAGTTTGTGCCATATAAAGTAACAACAGTATACTAAATGTGCTAAGAATATCAATCAGGCATTACCTTTAATTACTTTATTGCAGGTTTTATGATCCATAAAACACTTTTGTATGCAGCCAGCAACAGTCGGGTAGGCGTGGCCAGGGGTTCGCTATGCCCCGAGCCCCACACCTATCTCCTTTCCTTCAGCTCGGGACTGAAGTGTGATTCACACACAGGTGCCTCTCACTGATCAGTGGTTTGGGCAAGGGAAGCTCTTCTCTTCCATATGCAGCCTGTATTTGATAGTAAGTTTTCTGAACCTAAACTACAACCCGCCATAAGTTACAGAATAGTGGAAATGTCTGTCTCTATGTTACTCTGCCATAGTGATAGCAATACAACATAGCTGACAGGTGCCCTTCTTTATTTTTTACACATCTTCAAAGCAATACCTGATTTATTGTGGTCTGGGAGTCAAAAGCTAGAAAAATTCATACCCTGAAGTTTTAAGAGAACCCCTTCAAAAAGAATAATTTTCCTTTAATAACATGGATAAAGTATTAATTTCACGCCATAAGCAGTTCTCATTGTAAAGCAAAATCATATATTTTATATGCTAATATAGGTGTTTTGTTTAGTATGGGGAAAAATAATTTTTACATAAAATATTGGGTTGTGGCATCTGAGAACTTGTGCGTAAAATGGATCCTTGCCTATTATTTTCTGATTTCCTAGTTAGTATTCTTATCAGCCAAGTATTTGTAAAAGCAGTATTAAATGTGGTCAGGGTCGTGACTTTTGTTAACAGTATCCACACAGTAATGCCCTTCCAAACTGTTAATGCCTTCTGTGAGCCACATATCAATAAAGAGGCTTTGTTTATTTAGTGAGCGCTGCATATTCAATAATGCCATGTACCCATACATGGCATGTGAGGCGCAATTGCGGTCAGTTACAGTTTCGGCTGCTTAGCTACAGTGCAAATGAGCTCTCGGCTATAAATTGTAGAACATATGTTGCACTTGATTTGTGACGACAGCATATTTACAGCTTGCTTTTTCGCACAAAGGCATGTATACAGCTGTAAAATTCACCAGAGACTGTGATAAGGGGGAGGCAGTGACTTTGCATCAAGGTATAGACATATGTTGTAAATTTAGGCTTAGAAACATTGTTTTGATTTCTTATAATTTCTTATAAGATGAAAAAGAATCAGTAAAAAACTTACCCCAAGTTTTATCAATAACCATCTGCATATCTTTCTGGCCTACCAGTGTCTAGTTTACAAATTTGGTCTTAAAATCAGCTTTGGTTTTGTGTAGAGGTAACAATAGTTCTGTAAGCAACAATGCTTAGCTTAAAGAGGTACTCCACTGTTAGACATCTTATCCCCTATCCCCGGCAGCGGGCCCCCCGATCCCCTCTGCACTAGCCCGCTACCTCAGCAGCCCATAGCTAAGGGCTGATGGGTGGTGCAGGGGATGGGGCATCATGATGTCACAGCCCGGCCCCTCGAGATGTCATGCCCCGCCCCCTCAATTCAAGTCTATGGGAGGGGGGGTGTCGCCCCTTCCATAGACTTGCATTGAGCGGCGCGGACGTGACATCATGAGGGGGCAGGGCCATGACATAAGAATGCCCTGTCCCCTGCACCGCCCGTCATTAGCCTCGGGCTGCTGAGGTACCGGGCTGCTGCAGGGGGGATCGCGGGGGTCCCCCGGGGGGATAGGGGATAAGATATCTAACAGCAGAGTACCCCTTTAAGGAGTTGCATTATGACAACTATACGTATGGCTACCATATGTTGCATATGTCTGATTGCCGGTTGTCCAAAATATTTGACCCCTGGAAAGAGTCTGTAATGAGATAACCCCTTAAAATCATAATAACCATTGTGATATATTTCAGGGTGTGTGCATTAGAGTTGGGCAAGTCTAAGTTTTGTTTTCGAGTCTAAGTTTTGTTGAATTATGTTCACGGTTACTCAGCAGAGAATAGGAAATCGATCAGATAGCCAGTCAACTGTTTGCATGTATTGGAAGCTCTTGGTCAATACATTTAAGTGTTCTTAAGGCTTCACTGTAATCAAGAGATATTGCTTAAACTATTTATTTATTTATTAGAAGAAAATATTTAAAAAAGATATCATTCAAATTTTTTAAAACATGCATTTAGGTGACAGAGTTAAATCAAGCAAGTATATTACCCCTTACCTTTTACAAGTTTTTCATACAGCACTACAGTAATTACAATAGTTGAATTACACATACAGTGAGCCTTCCCTGCGGCCCCGTTCTCTCACATCACTCCACTTAATCCCTCATCCCTGTATGAAGCTGGACGGCTCGTCGTCCATTCATGGCTGCCTGTGGAGGAACAAGTGTACACTGCATGTAACCACAGAGCGCACACACAGCCGAGGATGGCACAATGATGTGTATGATCATATACTCCCCCATAGGCAGCAGTGTATGGATGATGAGCCCTTTGGCTAAATACAGGGGTAAGGGACCGAACGGGAGCAGATCGGAGTGACGTGTGAGAGAACGGGGCCACATGGAAGCTTCACTGCACCTGAAAAGCTATATTAATAAACACGAAAAATTTGGCCAATCCCTTTAAAGATATTTATAACATATGGTAAAGTTCAATCTTTTTGTATTGTACTGTGCTTTACTATGTGATTTTTACATAAAAAAAAAACCACCACGTGGGCTACATAATGTCTGCTGTTCATGTAACCATCATAACTAAATTAATAGGTAGATTTTAGGATTCCTTAATAGGTAGATTTTATCATTGTAGAGTTAATACTGTACCTGTTAATATATACAGAAAATCATTCAAGACCTTATACTTCAGAGTAAGGTCAAAGTGTGAAGCGCATATTTCAATCCACCATTCAAGTTTTAATGGCAATTTTAAAAAATAGTTTCCTAAAGCCTTTAAATGTGTGCTCCGGTGCTCCAGAGTTCTGAACATTTTGTTCTGAACACTCGGAGCTGAGGCCGTGATTGTGATGTCACAACCATTCTCCACGTGACATCACACCCCCTCCATTCATGTCTATGGGAGGGGGCATGTCGGCTTACACGCCCCCTCCCATAGACATGAATGGAGGGGGTGTGGTGTGACATCACAGGGGGTGTGGCCGTGATGTCATGACCACTGCAGCAGGGACCTTCCAGACTATGCAGACAATTTAGCAGGACCCCTAGACTATACAGACGACTGTAATAGGGTGAGACATGGAGTACAAAGATAAATTATTGTTATTGGGGCACTCCAGACTATAGAGCCAGGCTTATAGTCCTGACAGACTGCCTGCTTTCAGTAGCCATCTTATGTTTAGTTTGAAGCCAAGACAAATAAAGCACCGCAGTAAACACTCTTGAACACCATGTTGCTAAATTATATAGTCCATTTATATTTTTTCCTGACATATTTTTCATAGTAGTCAGAGCTCAGATTTTTCTGGCTTAAAAAGTACCTGCCACCAAATAAACTTTTCTAAACTAACTCATGCTATGTTCCCTAACTACTACTTACACTCCTTCCACTCTTAAAAAAAATTTCAGAGCTCTGTATCATACATTTATTCTTGCTCACAGCAGGAGAAAGTGGGCGTTTCCAAGCAGGTATGACATCACTGAAGCCTACTGGGGGATCACTTGTGCCCTCATATCGTTGCAGTTTTGTGATGAATAGAAGACCTCAGGCTCTGTGCAGCTTTCAGTGAGGCTCTGTGCATGTTTCAGTGAGGCTCTGTGCAGCTTTCACTGAGGCTCTGTGCAGCTTTCAGTGAGGCTCTGTGCAACTTTCAATCAAGCTCAGTGCAGAGAATCACTTCCTGAGTTTGGTTTCCTCCAAGGCCGGGAGGAGACTAAACTCACTGTATTAATTGTGGCAGGGAACAGAACAGAGCCACCTAGTGGCCATTTTTTCTATTACATTTTAAACATATTTATGTTGATAATTTTAAAAGCAAGTGAATGGGAAAGTGTCTGCTAATTACACAAGGAACACTATATTAAACATTTTATTTTGGGGACATGTACTCTTTAACTGAAGATTTGGAGCTAAGAAAAGTGTTAACCTTTAACAAATATTTCTTTTTTAAATAGTTTCTTATTCTTCATAATGTTGTGCCCTTTATCTATATAAACTCGTATTAGTAAGTATATTTGATGCCTGTAAAAGATTATTTTAAATATGTATTAGTTAGGCATTATTGACGTTTTTCTTTTTTGTATGATCATGTTTTTAATCTTTATTATAAGCTAAGAATTGAAATGATGATTAACAGCCTAATACATAATGCATTCTTTATTTATCTTCCTTAGGTGTTTACCCAAGAAAAGCATCTGATCTATTTGTGAACATGCCTGAGCAAAGTAATGATTATAGAGTAGTAGTATTTGGAGCTGGAGGTGTGGGTAAAAGCTCCCTGGTCCTACGCTTTGTAAAAGGTACATTTCGAGAAAGCTACATACCAACTATTGAAGACACCTACAGGCAAGTGATCAGCTGTGACAAAAGTATATGTACTTTGCAAATTACCGACACCACTGGAAGTCACCAATTTCCAGCTATGCAGCGCCTGTCTATATCAAAAGGACATGCCTTCATTTTGGTTTACTCCGTCACCAGCAGGCAATCCCTGGAAGAACTTAAGCCAATCTATGAACAGGTTTGCCAGATTAAAGGGGATGTAGAGAGCATTCCTATTATGCTGGTTGGAAATAAAAGTGATGAAAACCAAAACAGAGAGGTGGACAGCTCGGATGGAGAAGCAATAGCAAAAAAATGGAAATGTGCCTTCATGGAGACATCTGCCAAGATGAACCACAATGTAAAGGAGCTGTTTCAAGAGCTTCTAAACCTTGAGAAACGCAGGACTGTGAGCCTTCAGATAGATGGCAAGAAGAGCAAGCAGCAGAAAAGGAAAGAAAAACTGAAAGGCAAATGTGTTGTCATGTAAAGGTCTATATAGTGCTCCTCTAACCTTGCAGCGCTGGAGATGATAGGGAAACTGCATGCACAACACTTAGCAATGCACTATTTTATTATCCGGAAATAAATGGCACATAATTTACCTGTTTTACCTCAAGAAATGTTTGAGGTAGAAAGGATTAGACTTGAAAATAATTTAGTGTCAATTTTATCTTGTTCAGTATCACTTAATAGGACTAAATGGTCATTTCCAGCATGCAACTTGCTAGAAATGCTTATGAGGAAAATTTAGATTTTTATTTATTTATTTATACATAGAGACTGAAAATATGAAATTGCATGTGATAACCATGCATATACAAATGATACTAATAAGATTAAAATAAGATTAAACTTTCCTGCGTATTGCTATAGTGCAGGATTTCGGCTTTCACAACTGGTATATTTGGGGTTTATAACTTGGGGAAATATTAAACGCAAATGACTATGTACCTTTCATGCATGATAGGACATGTCCATACTACTAGTACTACTACTGCTGTACTCATTTTAGAGCGTATTTTATAAAAGAAAATATATAACACATAGCATGTAACACATGTTTTAATTGTGCATTTTTTCTTACTATGGATTGCCTTAACTAAATTCTTCTTATTCCAGTTTTTACAGGGATTGGATCTTGTGCTGATATAAAGCCAGTATGTACACTAATAAATGCACGTTCACCAGTGTACATTCACCTGTGAAGATCATATTACTGTTTTTGTGTCTTGATATATAGTTGCATAATTTGGCTTTCCTTATTTTGTAATGATCTTGAGTTAAGTTGCATTCTCACAGTTGTTCCATTTTCTTCTTTGATGCTATCAGTATTTGGTCACTGACACCTCCCTGGATGCTATCAGTATTTAGTCAATGACACTTCCCTAGTTCAAGACTGTAATGTTTCCACTGAACAATGTCTGGTGGAATGACCACTCATAAGGCTTCTTTGGGAACTTTGAAGAGGGTGGGCCCAGACCAGGTTGGTCGTATCCTCATTTAAAGTAGGGATTGCTACAATGTTGACAAACAATGAAGTTGAAAACTTGGGCCATGTAAAAGGTATGGAAGCCCTTGGACCTATCTCTTTCAGGGGTTAGGAGTGTGTTAAAGGGGTACTCCACCCCTAGACATCTTATTCCCTATCCAAAGGTTAGAGGATAAGATGTCTGATTGCAGGGTCCCACAGCTTGGACACCCGCAATCTCTGTGCAGCACCCGGCGTTCGTTTAGAATGCTGGGTACGGGCGGCGGGAGTGACGTCATGGCCATGCCCCTCATGAGGTCACACCACGCCCCCTCAATGCAAGTCTAAGTCCCATAGACTTGAATTGAGGGGGTGTGGTGTGACATCACGAGGGGCGTGGCCATGATGTCATGACCCTCGCCGCTCGCTCCAAGCATTCGGAAATTTTTTTTTGAATGTTGGGCAGCAGAGTACCCCTTTAACCCCTTTCGGACTCCAAAAAGACTCAGACAATTTTATTTTTACGGTTTCTTTTTTTCTTCCTCGCCTTCAAAAAATCATAGCTCTTTTATATTTTCATTAACAGAAGGTTTCATTTTCACGCTGTACACTTTAGGGTAAAATGACATGTTTTCTTTATTCTGTGGATCAATACAATTAAAATGATAACCATGATTACATACTTTTTATTATTGTACCGCTTTAAAAAAAATCTAAAACTTTTTAACCAAATTAGTATGTTAAAAATCCCTCTATTTTGCTGACCTATAACTTTTTAATTTTTCCGTATAAGCAGCAGGATGAGAGCTCATTTTTTTGCACCGTGATCTGTAATTTTTATTGATACCACATTTGCATATGTATAACTTTTAATACATTTTTTTTAACAATCTTTTTTGGAATTAAATGTTATAAAAAAAGCAGCAATTTTGAACTTTTATTTTTTTCTTTAACGTTCACGTCGTTCACTGGACGGGATCATTAACATTATATTTTAATAGTTTGGATATTTATGCACGTGGTGATACCAAATATGTTTATAAAAAAAATGTTTACACTTTTTGGGGGTAAAATGGGGATAAAGGGGCAATTGACATTTTTATTGGGGGAGGGGATTTTTCAAATTTTGAAAAAAAATATGTTTTACTTTTATTTTTACACTTTAATAGTCCCCATAGGGGACTATTTATAGCAGTCAATAGCAATCATTTGATTGCTAATACTGTTTAGTGCTATGCATAGGGTATAGCACTGATCTGTATTATTTGCTATCTCCTGCTCTGGTCTGCTCGATCTCAGACCAGAGCAGACAGACGGAGGCAGGTGAGGGGACCTCTTTCTGCCATTATGGATGATCTGATCATCCATTTTAGTGACCGCACTGCTGCAGATGCCGTGATCTGTATTGGTCATGGCATCTGAGGGGTTAATGGCGGACATCCGCGCGATCACGGATGTCGGCCATTACCGGCGGGTCCCTGGCTGCTATCAGCAGCCGGGACTTGCCATGCATGACTCGAGCATCGCTCCGATGCTCGTGGTCAGGTACAGGACATAAATGTATGTCCTGGTGCGTTAAGTACCGCCACACAAGGACGCACATTTACGTCCTGCGTTGTTAAGGGGTTAAGAGCTCCTGAAAGGGGAATATATTTTAGTTTTGATTTGAGCCTCCCTCATCTACTACCAACATTACTGGTCTGAGATGGCAGGGTAGATATAAGTTCAAAAAAATTGTGATGGCAGCCATAGAGGAAAATGGATTCCAAGACTTTAACTCAAGATCAGTGCAAGATAAGAAAAGTATTTCCAACATTACATGTAGTTTATATCTAAATGTGAACTGTAAAATGATTTTCAAAGGTGAACTTATTCATTAACAAAATAAGTTTCTATGAACATTGAGTGACATGTGATAGGTGGGTGCACACATCAGCTGTTTAGTCATGTTAACAGCTATGGCCCACCAACTATTCAGTCCTTGGACCTGAATATTAAGCTTTGCATGTAGGTTTGCCGTGTGAATATGGAGAGAAACTAGATAGTGCCAAGTAAGATATTTGTGCTGAGATGGCTCTCTTCCAGAATAAGTACTGGTTATTACTGCACACAAAAGTCAATAGCAGTCATCTTCCAACACTGTCCATCATTGAAAATAAGAAGATTGTAACTTGGTGTAAGATGTTAGGTTTTTGCAAATTCTGCAAAATATCTCTTTATACATTTGCAATATTTTAGGGTATGAAGCCATCATAATGTAAGCTTTAATTTGATGAATAATCCAAGATGTTATAAATGAAAAGATTCATAAATATATATAGCTATATATTCCCATGCAATACATGTTTATTGTACAATATTGAACGCAACATAAAAGCCAATGTGGGGAAACACTATCAGCAACTGTAGAACAGTGAAATGTTACTCTGCTATCCTCCTGGATCTCTTCATGGTATACTTATTATTATTTATTATACAAAGATTATGGGCAAACAATAGCATATTTCCAGAGTTTCCACATTGAATAAATCATGCATTTTGCTACATAAAAAAAAATCCTTTAATTATATTAAATGCTATTTTGGCAGGAGAAACATGCAGTCACTAAACTAAAAAAAAAAAGCCTTTAACAACAACAAAAAATATATACAGGTATCCATTGCTTTTACTAATTACCATGAAGTAAAAAGAGATCAGTAACAAAAATGATTTGGTTATAAAGAAGTGCTATGTGAGCTTCTTAAACCACGAGTGAATAGGCTTGGTCAGTGTCATCTCTGTAGGCCATATACCTATTGTATATGTATACCTTGTTTCCTACACATGCAGTAAAACTGTTTATCATCTGGTACAGCTCCTCATGGCATAATGTGTGTATCCCTAGAACAATGGGTGAATCTTCTAAGTTATCTTAGAAAGCTCATACATGCCTATAAAATGATTATCATGAGCTCCATCAGGATATGATATATCTGTCTAATATATGACCCTTCCGGATTCTATCAGTGTAGAGGAGAGGGTTATGATGCAACTGTTGAAGAGCACATCTTGGAGATATCATTCAGTACTCTTCTAGACAAGGGACAGATAAGAGAACATCTCCTGAATGAGACCACCACAGTTTGCTCATATGCAACTCTAAAGTAGCCTGAACAGCATTCCATGTAGATGATACCATTATATGTATATTTCTAATATACATTGATTACATTTTTTTTTATATTGTTGTGTGAAAAAAGGCTCTTCTGCATCTATTGCCTGTGTGTCTGTGAGGAGACCAAATACAGGAAGTGAGGACAGAACAAGCAGGGCTCTTTGCAGGCTTCTGGCTGATGTGTGAGCCAGGGGCATGTCATAGAGCCTCACAGTCCTGCTTGTCCTCACTGCACAGAGCCCTGCTTTTCCTAAGTGCACAGAAGTCACACTTCCTGTATTTGGACTCCTCACAAAGACACACAGACAATAGCTGTAAGGACAAAAATATACACATTTTTTAACCAATTTATATTACAAATATACATATAATGGTATTATCTACATTATATAAAAAAAGAAAATTTTTAACACCAGGTACGCTTGAAGCCCTGCAATGAATGCGTATTGTAACTTCCTTAGGTCTACCACACTGCTGTGTTCATATGAGTATACACAGTACTCTCATGAATAAGAACCAACAGTATACAGTACACTACCATACAGTGACCTATCGTGGGATATCATGATCATGCCTTTCAGCCCATAACCATTGTAAAGTCCTTTGAGTTGATTATACAGGCAGTGGCCATCATATACCATCCTTTGCCTAGCATATTGACATACGCTTGTTCCTAGCATTGCTTAATTATGAACATATGTCTATATGACACAACTTTCATAACATAATATTCTGGGCACATAAGCACATGGGGCCATTTCAGCTACCCATCACCATCATGTCTTTCTCTGCTACTCCTATTCTTTGCCTAGCTACCATCTACAGTCACCAACCTTTCTATTCTATTGCTTTTCCAAAAAGCGTAGTGAACCAACTTTTTTTTTTTAGTATGTAGTGATTTCATATGAAAAAGGGCATTTTTCCCCCCTTATGTTTCTATATAGCTGGGTAGTACCATCAAAAAATGACACTCTCTATAGAGTTGAAAGTTTAGACAATATTTTATATAAAGGTGCAGTAGACCAAGGTGGCAGCTACCCATCAGACATGACTGGTTTAGATGAAAGGCATCTGTTATGATAGTCATTGCATTTCAACTATGTGTGAAAGCACAAAATGTGTGTACAAAATATGATAAATAGTGGACTTAGTGTGCACATTTATTTATTACAACAATCATTCTTATCTACTGGATAGAGATGCAAGAAGTCCATTTCCTTCTTTTGTCACAATATTATTCTAAAATCTCCTCCAAGTGCTTGTCAGATCCATTAAATTAATTGCTTAAATCATATTGGAGAGGAAATTAATTCACCATTGCTTACAAGCTATTTAGGATTAATAAATTTTGGATTGACTGCATCTCTATGATCATGATCGATTGACCTTCTACATACTGAACAGCTTCTAGTCTAAATGTATCTCTATGATCATGATCAATTGGTCTTCTACATACCGAATGCCTTCTAGTCTAAACTATATCTCTATGATCATGATCTATTGGTCTTCTACATACTGAACACCTTCTAGTCTAAACTATGTGGGAGATTTATCAAAGCCTGTGCACAGGAAAAGTTGCCCAGTTGCCCATAGCAACAAATCAGATCGCTTCTTTCATTTTGCAAAGGTTTTTTTTTTAATTAAAGAAGAAATCTGATTTGTTGCTATGGGCAACTTTTCCTCTGGACAGGTTTTAATAAATCTCCCCCTATATCTCTATGATCATGATCGATTGGTCTTCTACATACTGAATACCTCCTAGTCTAAACTATGGGGGAGATTTATCAAAACCTGTGTAAAGAAGAAGTTGCCCATATCAACCAATCAGATAGCTTCTTTCATTTTTCAGTGGCCCTTTAAAAAAAAAAAAAAAAAAAGCAATCTGATCGGTTGCTATGGGCAACTGGTCAACTTTTCCTCTACACAGGTTTTGATAAATCTCCCAATATATCTCCATGATTATGATCAACTGGCATTCTTCATACTGAATAACTTCTAGACTAAACTATATGTCTATGATCATGATCGATTGGCATTCTATACATTCTATAATATTTCAGGTGGATACCATTCATCAGGTTGGACCTAGTGCTCCTGGAACAGATGCTGTTCTCCTATGTATGCAACACAATACTGTATGCAAGGCACCATCTCCATGCCAGATCCAGGACCACTAGACACTACTCTCATGACTGGCAACAGACCAAAAGGTAGTTATTTTATGAAGCCATCCTAGTAATTTATCTTCACAACATGACTTGGCATGTCACTAAACAATGGTCTGATGACTCTCTATTGTTTTCTGGACAAGCATGGTTAGGCATTGAAGTACAAGAGCATGGTTCCTGGCCCTATACTACTCAAGAAGTTGGGCTGCCTGACAAATAGAGTTTATATTACTCCAGGTTTTAGCGAGGGGCTGGTGGCATACAGTAATCCCTCAACTTACAATGGCCTCAACATACAATAGTTTCAACATTCAATGGTCTTTTCTGGACCATTGTAACTTGAAACCATTGTACTCAACGTACAATGCTACGGATAGTCCAGATCTGCAAAACACGTGAAGAACCGACCAATTATAATGGGTATTTTACTGGTAAAACACCTGTAATACTGAAGTGCATGCACTGACTGGTTGTCTGGTAGCGCCCCCTACAGTGCAGGGAAGTACTACATGTTCTGTACTACTCTTTTCCTATGCCAAAGTTAGCTGCTCCTTTGGACACCAAGTAAGGGTGGCTCCATTTTACTTTTTTAGGACATTGCGTGTACTGTACAGGACCCTGAAGAAGCTCCTATGATTTACAGCTCCCATCAGCTCTTTCTTACTTTTATATGTAAGGACTTGCTTTATCTACTTATTTATCTTTAATCCTCACTTTTTCCTATTTTTGGATGACATATTGGTGGCTTCAGAACCAATTACCAGGTTCCCATAGAGTTATGGTCTCAACCTACAGTGGTTGACCTGGAACCAATTAATATTGTAACTTGTGGGACCACTGTATACACCCACCAAAGAATATGGAAGATAGGGTTGGCACTTGTTGTAATGATGGTCATACATGCTTTTTGGTAGTAGACTGATATGATATGAGGACATATGAGCAACAGTCCAGCAGTAGTGGTCAACTAAGCTGGAAATCCCTGTAAGCACTTTTGCACACAAGGTTTTGTACATATTATTTTGCGAGGAATGGCCACCAAACTAATTTTGTGCCTCGGGTGAAAGAAATCCAAACATAATGATGTTTGTTATGTTGTTTTTTATAGGCACAATATACTAAAACATACAAAGTTTATTAAAACTAAGCACAACGGGGATATTTGATACCACCACCATGCCAAAAACTTGTCATGTTCCTTATCTCTATAAGACTTATTACTGTTTACTACTGGATAATATAGTACTATATAACAACTGCATCTCAACAGAAAATATGGCATTGTACTATGTTTAAAGCACAAAGGTCTGAGCTTATACATGACATTCTGTATAGTGTTGAAGTGTTAATAAAATGTGCCACTTAGCTACCACATTTCTTGTTGCCACACTAGTACAAAACACACAGGAGTTTTAAGATCATCACCTTAAAAACAACACCTCCATTTTACACCTTTGTATCCATAACATATGCCCTATTAATAGAATAGATTCATTGTTGTGGCTTAGATGTCATGTTTTTGGGGCCTCTAAAAGTGCAGATGGTGTTGGAGGGCTACACCTGGCCTTGTGTGTTAAGTTGGAACAACCTTAGCAACCCTAGATATTTCTGCCAATATCATGGCTTTGGTAGTTTTTACTGATCTCTGAAAATATCAAGCCAAGTGTGTTGTGGAGTCCTAGAATTTTTTTTGTAAATACTTGATGCCACTTTTCTTTTTAAGATTCCAAAGCACTGTACCCAGAATGTATAACTGTTACAGAACACAGTGGTTATACGATGTTTATCTTGACATTATCTAAATATAGGCTGGCATGAAAAATATATTTTCTTGTCTATTTATTGTGGTATTTTTAGTGTTTTGATGGAAAGCTATTAGCATTTGCTGTCCATTTACTGGTAGTATTGTTTCCATATAGCAAAACATGCATTTACATCATCTACTGTTTGTATTATCAGCATAGTTTTAATGCTTTAAAGCACTAAATATGTAAATAAGAGAATGAAAGAAAGGATGTAAAAGAGTAGAACTTCAAAAGCAAAAAAAATCATTAAACCATTTTAGTAAAAAATTTTTCCACATGTTTTATATATTTTTATACATTATATTTATGGTTTTACAATTTTAATACCCTTAAAGATTAACTGTTGCACCTTTTTTTTTATATTTTGATTTAGTCCTTCATAATCTCTGAACGGTAAAGCCATGATGTATTTAAGTGTCTTGCATGGAGTTAAGCAAGGCCAGTAAGCAATATTAGAATTCAACCAATAGTTTGTTTCCAATTTTGTACCCTTATATAGTTATTGTAGTTATTTTTCCACTTTTTTTGCATAGAGTATGCTGGTTTCAAAGATTGTTATGCTATAATTGGTATAAAATGCTTATTTTGGTAGTAAAAATAATAAATTGTAAAATATATAAAATGATATACAGCTTTAATAAGTCTTTTTTTTTTAAGTATGCAAACTGACACACATTATTTGATATGTACAGAAACCATTGGATATCTTGAACATGTAAGATGAATGGCTAATAGTAACACAAAAGCATGATATTTATTATATGACACAGTGTAGCATTCAGGCTGTATTTATTGTTAAATTGTCATCTACTTTACTAAATATACAGATACAGATCATCTGTGCCTACATGTTTCTATGTTTCCAGTGCTGTTATGAATATAAATTATAAGGAAATAAAGTTTTATGTATGAAGTGTTGTTTGGAGAATATTTTTAGGTATGTGCATAATACATGTACAATAAAATACAATGAATGACCTAACTACCAGTGCTAGTAAAGGGAGAAGATTTTCATTTCAAGACTTCTTATCTATGTTTTAACCTAGAATTGCAAAAACTCAAGATTTAAAGGAGATGTCCCACGGAGAAAAATTGTACAGGTTTAGGTGCATAAATTAAAGTTATATAAGTTTGTAAATCACTTACATCACCCATCCTGCATGGAAATTATGTTTTCAGCGATTCTTTTGTCAGTCAGGAAGCTCAGCAGTTACAGTTTCTGGTGACTTTCGACCCCCCATTCACCTCCGTTATACTGGGGGCCGTGACGCAACACATTCCCACAATACCCCACGCAGCCTTCAGTTCGGCTGCCCGCCCTGTGCACGGCCTCTGCCTGCCCCATCTCATAAATAATCATTTTCCCCCTCCCCTCCTACGTGGTTGGCTGAGCAGCTATGAATATGTAATAGCTGCTTCAGCCAATTAGAGCAGCCCCTGCGCACACTTTCACTTTCATTCTTATCCCACGGCAGGTTAGAGCAGGAACTGGCAGTGTTCTGCCTTGCCTCAGTCAAAAAAACCTGTAATCACCCTCATTTGTGCCCTGTATTTGTCCCCCTGCACTCTCCCCTGTCCAGTTTAGCGCTGTGTCCTCCCGGCAGCACTATATTACCGAGGACTCAGCGCTGATCGGAACAAGGATACAGACTTCTATAGCCCAGGAGCGCACTCCCCTGCATCTGGGCTATAGAAGTATATGTCCCTGCTTTGATCAGCGCTGAAGCAGCAGTCATATAGTGCTACAGGTCAGGAGAGGGCATGAGATATATATATCTTTTCTAAAGAGTTGAAAATAAATCGTGTGTGCAGAGGCAGGCACCCCCCCCCCCCCCCCTGCTTGTAGTACCATTTTTTTGCAAACCAGTGTGCCTTCAGCTGTCCGGGCATGCTGGGAGTTGTAGTTTTGCAACAGCTGGGGGCACCCTGGTTGGGAAACACTGTTCTAGGCTATATAAAGTATTTTCCCCTAGGCCAGTGTTTCCCAACCAGTGTGCCTCCTGCTGTTGCAAAACTACAACTCCCAGCATGCACAGACAGCCTTCAGCTGTCCGGGCATGCTGGGAGTTGTAGTTTTGCAACAGCTGGAGGCACCCTGGTAAGGAAAAACACTGTTCTAGGCTATATAAAGCATTGTTCTCTGCTTCTATTCCAGTGTTTTCAAATCAGGGTGCCTCCTGCTGTTGCAAAACTACAACTCCCAGCTTGCCCGTATAGCCTTCAGCTGTCCGGGCATGCTGGGAGTTGTAGTTTTGCAACAGCTGGGGGCACCCTGGTTGGGAAACACTGTTCTAGGCTATATAAAGTATTTTCCCCTAGGCCAGTGTTTCCCAACCAGTGTGCCTTCAGCTGTCCGGGCATGCTGGGAGTTGTAGTTTTGCAACAGCTGGGGGCACCCTGGTTGGGAAACACTGTTCTAGGCTATATAAAGTATTTTCCCCTAGGCCAGTGTTTCCCAACCAGTGTGCCTCCTGCTGTTGCAAAACTACAACTCCCAGCATGCACAGACAGCCTTCAGCTGTCCGGGCATGCTGGGAGTTGTAGTTTTGCAACAGCTGGAGGCACCCTGGTTGGGAAACACTGTTCTAGGCTATATAAAGTATTTTCCCCTAGGCCAGTGTTTCCCAACCAGTGTGCCTCCTGCTGTTGCAAAACTACAACTCCCAGCATGCACAGACAGCCTTCAGCTGTCCGGGCATGCTGGGAGTTGTAGTTTTGCAACAGCTGGAGGCATCCTGGTTGGGAAACACTGTTCTAGGCTATATAAAGCATTTTCCGATGCTTCTAGGCCAGTGTTCCCCAACCAGTGTGCCTCCTGCTGTTGCAAAACTACAACTCCCTGCATGCACAGACAGCCTTTGGCTGTCCGGGCATGCTGGGAGTTGTAGTTTTGCAACAGCTGGAGGCACACTGGTTGGGAAACCCTGGCACATTTGGAGGGTGCAAAAGAGAAATGTTGTATCATTCTTACTGTAATTAAAAAATAAGACATCCCCTAAAAATAAGCCATAGTGGTAGATGTGTTTTATTGAAAGTAATGAATAGGGACCCCCCTACTCATCTGCCCCAGGTACCTCAGGGATGTCACCATGTCATGAAGCGGTGGCATCCTTATATGCCCGTGTTTTTTCCAAACCAGTGTGCCTCCAGCTGTTGCAATACTACAACTCCCAGCATGCCCGGACAGCCAAAGGCTGTCTGTGCATGCAGGGAGTTGTAGTTTTGCAACAGCAGGAGGCACACTGGTTGGGGAACACTGGCCTAGAAGCATCGGAAAATGCTTTATATAGCCTAGAACAGTGTTTCCCAACCAGGATGCCTCCAGCTGTTGCAAAACTACAACTCCCAGCATGCCCGGACAGCTGAAGGCTGTCCGGGCATGCTGGGAGTTGTAGTTTTGAAACAGCTGGAGGCACACTGGTTGGGAAACACTGGCATATAAGGAGGGTGCAAAAGAGAAATGTATATATATATAAACACACACATGCACATACAGACACACATGTGTAAGTGTGTGTGTGTGTGTGTATATGCACATGCAGACATACACATGTGCAAATGTATGTATGTGTATAATATATATATATATATATATATATATATATATATATATATATAGATATACACAAACATACATGGGTTAATATATATTTGTTTTCTTTGTATTGCATGTTTCACTTGTGCACATTGATTTACCATGATGGGGCTTTCTTCCTCCTACACTAGTGATGAAAGCTAGATAAGCAAACTGCTTACATAGCTGGATCACTAGCCGGGGAACACGTGCATGAGTGGGGATTGGATGACACAGGCTGCCACCTGTGCTGGGGAAGCTAGGGGGATAGCAGAACGGGGGAGGGTGGGGGAGAAGAGAAATGTGTGGGCGTTATTGCATTAATGAGGGGGTGGAGAAGTAAGGCAGTGTAGGCTGGGCTGGAGCCCTGCTAGAAACGAAAGGAACTGTGGGAACCCATGTGCAGACCGGAAGACAGAGAGGTACATGAAGCAGGAAGTAACGGAGTTTCAGCTGGGATTGCGGGCGAACGGAATGGGCAATTTGGACGGGGACCAGGTCATTATGAAGGTAAGAACATGTACTTTAATATGAGCTTTTTTTGTTTTTTAAATTGGGGCATGGGATTTCTTCTTTAAATGTCTTACCCTAACACATGGAAATGCTATCTAATACTATTTTCCTAGCATTTTTGCTCATGAAATGCAGCTGAAGTGTATGTGCACATACATGCACCAAATTAAAACTTGGACCACAGAGTCATTGTTGGATTTGTCTTAAACAACATTTAATAATGTATAGCGCTTGTGTATCTCTGGCGCTCCCATAGAAAATGCATGGAGTTTGTGCAGACAGCCGACAGCCAACAGCCTGGAGATTTGGGGTCCAGTTCTGGAAATCAGGCACTAATCCTCTATCCTGTGGACAGGGAATAAGCTGTTAAAAAAAACCTGGAGTTTCCCTTTAAATGGGTACTCCACTGCCCAAGCATCCGGAACATTTAGTTTTGAATGCTAGGTGCTGGCTGTGGGGATCGTGACATCATGGCCAAACCCCTTGTGACATCATGCCACCCTCCTCAATGCAAGTCTACGGGAGGGACGGGGCAGCCGCCACACCCCCTCCCATAGACTTGCATTGAGGTGGTGTGGTGTGATGTCACTAGGGGCGTGGCTGTGACATTACGTCCCAGCAGTTCGCACCCAGCATTTAGAACAAAATGTTCTGGAGGCTGGGGCAGTGGAGTACTCCTTTCAAGCAAGAGATGTTGGCGTGGTCTCAAATAGTATCCGTTCTTCATGTTTAACCCCAAAATTGAGTTGTATACTTTTCCTGATCGAGTCCTCAATTCCCATACCATGCATAATCTCCATTAGCAACAGCTGACTGGAATCCAAAAAGTTATCACAGAATCTGGCAGAATCACAAATAGGCAAGCAAGATATCTGGACAGAAAGAGTTTGGACACAAAGGAGTACATGTAGAGAGAGAGGTTGATGGAGAAAAAATGTTAAAATGGGGCTAAATGGAACTTGTCACTAGATTCATGCTGCCTGAACCTGCTTGGTTCCCTGACAGGTTTCCCTATCAAAATGATTTCTGATTTACTCTGAATGGTTGCACCATTTCAGAGTAAACCATAGTTTTATCTGCGACTGGGGCCATCATTGGGAAGGTCCTCGGCCCTGATTGATGGATATCACTGTATATACAAATAGGGAGATATGTGTCAATAAGGGCCATGGACCACCAAGATAAAACCATGGGAACTTTGAAATGGTGCAGCTCTTCGCAGTGATAGATTGTTTTTACAGAGAAGCCTGTCTATGCTGCCTGTGATCAAGCAGCATAATGCTAGTGACATGTTGCCTTGAAGACAGACCAGGTTCATGAGTAAACATAACAAGAACCATTAGAATATGTTTGCAACAAACAAGAACACAGAGAATCAGCATGTTATCCTAAGATGGAATATATAAGGGACAAACAAAAGTTTATTGCCTAATATATGATGAGCCTCCCATCATGAGCATGATGGGTACTGTCCCTATGACACTATGACACCTATGACATTAGAGCAGCAGGGGAAGTACAAAGCTTCTGCCGCAGATTCAACAAACAAGATCAGGAGAAGATTATGAAGTTGCCTATGCTGCAAAGGTAGGTTGCAAAAGTAAGTATATGGAGAATGGCTACTTGAATCATACAGCTTGGTATATACTGGCCTTTATAAAATAGAACTAGTAGACTATTAGACAATTAATTGCATTCACTTTTCCTTTACACTTTTTATTTCATTTTTTTATTTTTTATTCAATGCTCAAAAAAATAAAGGGAACACTAAGATAACACATCCTAGATCTGAATGAATGAACTAATCATATAAAATACTTTCGTCTTTACATAGTTGAATGTGCTGACAACAAAATCACACAAAAATTATCAATGGAAATCAAATTTATCAACCCATGGGGGTCTGGATATGGAGTCACACTCAAAATCAAAATGGAAAATCACACTACAGGCTGATCCAACTTTGATGAAATGTCCTTAAAAAAAAGTCAAAATGAGGCTCAGTAGTGTGTGTTGCCTCCACGTGACCGTATTACCTCCCTTCAATGCCTGGGCATGCTCCTGATGAGGTGGACTCCTGGACAGTCTGTGATGCAACGTGGCATTGGTGGATGGAGCGAGATATGATGTCCCAGATGTGCTCAATCGGATTCAATTCCTTCCTCTTGCAGGAACTGCTGACACACTACAGCCACATGAGGTCTACCATTGTCTTGCATTATGCAGAACCCAGGGCCAACCGCACCAGAATATGGTCTCACAAGGGGTCTGAGGATCTCATCTCAGTACCTAATGGCAGTTAGGCTACCTCTGGCAAGCACATGGAGGGCTGTGCGGCCCCTTAAAGAAACGCCACCCCACACCATTACTGACCCACCACCAAACCGGTCATGCTGGAGGATGATGCAGGCAGCAGAAAATTCTACACAGCATCTCCAGACGTCTGTCACATGTGCTCAGTGTGAACCTGCTTTCATCTGTGAAGAGCACAGGGTGCCAGTGGAGGATTTGCCAACCTTGGTGTTCTCTGGCAAATGCCAAACATCTTGCACGGTGTTGGCTGTAAGCACAACCCCCACTGTGGATGTCGGGCTCTCATACCACCCTCATGGAGTCTGTTTCTGACCTTTGAGTGGACACATGCACATTTGTGGCTCCTCCTGCTCCTCCTTGCACAAAGGCAGAGGTAGCGGTCCTGCTATTGGGTTCTTGCCCCCCTCCTGCGGCCTTCTCCATGTCCCCTGATGTACTGGCCTGTCTCCTGGTAGTGTCTCCATACTCTGGACATTACCCTGACAGACACAGCAAACTTTCTTGCTACAGCTCGCATTGATGTGCCATCCTGGAGGGACAAGCTGTGCATAACTAGCTTGCCCCCTGACTGGTGATCAGTTAAGGGGTTAAGAAATATACAGGCAAGGTTTTTAGCCCCCACCTGTAAGACTTGTCGGTAACTATAGTGGTATGTCCCATGGGTGGGGGGGAAGGAGTGCACCAATCAGGGGTGTAGTAGTTTACCGGGCTTTCAGGGGCCCTCCCCTGGGTATTTATAGCTGGGGTGTCTCCCTGCCCCCCTCAATCTGCCGGTTGGTAAGTGTCTGCCCCTTATGGCCCGGATGGACTCTATCTCATGCTACCACTAGAGTCCATCTCATGCTACCACTAGAGTGAAAGCACTGCCAGCATTCAAAAGTGACCAAAACATCAGCCAGAAAGCATAGGCACTGAGAAGTGGTCTGTGGTCACCACATGCAGAACCATTCCTTTATTGGGGGTGTCTTGATAATTGCCTGTAATTTCCACAAGTTGTCCGTTCCATTTGCCCAACAGCATGTGAAATTGATTGTCAATCAGTGTTGCTTCCTGAGTAGACAGTGTTATTTCACAGAAGTGTGATTGACTTGGAGTTACATTCTGTTGTCTAAGCGTTCCCTTTTTTTTTCTGATAAGTGCTGTTTACAGTTTAAATTATTCTTGTTGAAAAAGATGACATCTATTAGATGCCTCATTCATGAATCTCAAATCCAACAGCTTAGATCACATTACAGCATTTCCCTGACCAACATGTTCTTCAGTCTTTGATTACTGTAAAAAGTCATCTTTTGCTTAAACTACAACAAATATATCAATATTTGTATGCCTCATAATCCATTCATTCCTATGGGAGCTCTGGAGATGCCCGAGTGCAGTACATGTGTAGCCCTTGGGGGGTGTTGGTAGTGGGGTATTGTTTCGGTAAATGAGGGGTTAATGTTAACCCTATAGTTCGTGACGCCAGGCTGAGGGCTAGTATGCTGAGGTAATTCTCCGGCCTATCGCTGCCCTTCCCAGTAACGATAGGTGCATGTAATTAAATGACTGAAGATCCACAAAGTAGTTGAACTTTAACTTGAAGAACTTTACTTAGATGCTTGCGGAACATCCAATGAACAATAACAGTCTCAGGCAAACAGTCTCTATATATCTCAATGACTGACAATTGTTGCGGACCTTGAATGAAATTAAAGTCTCTGAATTTAGAGTAATTATTGCAGATCCGTCCGGATTTAGGGGATAGATAAGGTCCGGTGATCTTGCAGAGTGTTTAGGGATTGATACAGTCTCGATCCTGAATATATCAGCCGTTGCCGCAAGGCTCAGGCCTAACTCTCTGCGATAGACAGCTGCGCAGATCCTGCTCGTTTGACAGCTCGGGAAAAAGAGAACTGCTTACTGCTTGGCTGCGCAGGAACAAGAGAGCGAAAAATGGCCGCCGCTCCCTTATATGGGCAGGGGCGGGGTGAATCTGATTGGTCCGAACATCCGTCATTCACTGTTACACAGTGTGATGGGTAGCATACGTCACAGGGACCTCCAAAGGTCCTTAAGCAGAAATACCATAGAGTTCACCTGACCACGTGACCCGCAGGTCCTGCTACGCTATAGACAGGTAATTAACTATTTATAGACATTGATATCATATTTACATGCTTCCTAAGTAAACTATTAGCGCAATAACTATCTGGATGAGAGGTGACCAGAGGTGAACTAGACAATGGGGACCCCGACATCCTAGGGACTCTGGCTAAGGGGACCCACACACGCAGGTACCGGATAGGATACGGTACCGGGACACCACACATGGGTATCTCCAGGCCTAACAAAGAAATCAATGGAGCCCTTGCCGTCTGCAGCATATGCTCTTACTGAGAGCGGAAACCTCGTATTGGAAATGACAGGGGTCCTAGTGGTTAGACCAGGGGATAAGTTGTTTCTTATTGTACAACTCCTTTAAAGGGGTTGTCCGTGAATAGTAGACCAGAGCAAATTTCTGCTCACAACCCCTGTCCTCAAATTGTGTGTGGTTTTGCAGCTCAGTACCATTGAAGTCACAAGAGACAAGTTGTAATACTACATCAATGTTACTTAGAAAGGCTTAAGAGGTTGTCTGGGTAGCACTTACAAGTGTTTACTGATAATAATAATAGCCCCCTTGTGTCCCATTCAGTAACAACAAACCCATTTATATAAATGTATACCTTTACTATTTTCAAGATGGCCCAAATGGGTCATTATAACTTTCTAGGGTGCACAAAGGTAGCATTTTTATATTCAAGGGAGACACAAAGGGATAATTTTTCTTTGTAGGGGGCACAAAAAAGGGCCATCTGTATTGTGTGTTAGGCATACAGAGAGTCATTATTACAGTGCTGGTGCACATTGGGGGCATTAATACCAACAAGCCAGAATTACTATTTTCTAGGGTGGCACAAAGCAGCATTATTCATTCTTAGGGGGCAAGATCATATGTAATATCTCTATCTGAGAAGGCACAAAAGGGGCATTATTATTGTGAAGAGGCACAGATTTGGCCATTCTTGAATGGAGTACCGTTACTATGTGAGACAGTAACCGTTATTGCTGTTTGTGGATGCTAAGAAGGTCACGATTACTATGTAATGGACTTTTCCAATTTGGGGCAACTCTAATATTGTGGGCACTATATAGAGCACTATCTGTTTGGCACTATTATTTTGGGGTTTTATCCTGTATTTTTTCTTCTGCGACACTAATAGCTATAAGGGTTAACTATATTAATGACACCATTATGTTTAAGATGCAGTATTTGTGGACACTGTTTAACACAGTAGATACAGTAGTAGGGGCAGGTGTGGCAGCAAAAGACACAGAATTAGTTACATTTATATTTAAAAGTTCTCAGGTGGGAGGGCAAAAAATAAATAAAATAAATAAATAAATAAATAAAAAAGCATATTCACCCACTGCCAGTCCCAGGCCACTGCTGTTTCAACTGTGCCATTCCTTTGTCCTTGGAACTTTTGAGTTCCCTGACATGCAGGAAATGCCTGCCCAACAAATCCCTGGCGGTATTAGTGACCTGCTGCAGTCAGTGATTGAACATTGTTGGCTAAATGGGTATTTCCTGCATGCAAGGATGGTGCAGGGACATCACCATGAAAATGGTACCGTTGGAGAATTGGTAATAGGTGTAGATGTTCTATTATTTTGACCACCCTGACCACTTTATATATTAAAGTATTTACTTGGACCCTTTTAACGACAGCAGCCGTATAGGTGTAGTGAGGTAAGTTGCTGTGGCATTGATTTTCTACCCAACAACTGCTGTAACATCACTACTGTTTCATCAAGGTAAGCTGCAGAGACATCACAGCTGTTTTACTGAGGTAAGTGGATTTAAATTGAGTGACATCACAACTAGTTTTAGTTAGGTAAGAAACTGTGATGCCATAAGAATGTTGTCATTAATTTAGTTGCTGTGACATCACAATTAGTTTTAGTTAGGTAAGCTCGACAGTGAATACACAATATCTACCATCAAGTTACCAGCAAAACAAGGACACCATATGCTGTTTTTGCGCAGTTGTTCTCTGTTCCTATATCATTAGCCAAATGCTACAACATGCAATAAATAACTAGATGTACACACTCTAAGCGGTTTTCTTTTACATGTATGCTGCTTTGATGAATTACTACACGATCTCTGACTACATGATCACTACCTACATAATATCTGACTAAAAGATCTCTGACTACCACCAATCTTGTCCTGTATCTTCCAAGGAAACTACATTTTAGAATAGAGTTTTCAAACATATCTGTAGTTTTAGATGTACAGTGTCCTTTCCTGAACTGTGATTGTATCAGTTATTGTAACAGCTTCAAACATGTTCCTGTATAGATACTTTGAGCTGACAGGCCAGGATATATGGGCAGAATCACAGCAGCTTTTATCACTGGCAGATTACCATCCCTTTGCTTCTATTTTGGGCAGGAGGCAGCCCCAGCCCACATACATGATGAGGCCCTCTTAGGGTGCGTTCACACGGAGTAATTCAAGAGGAATTTTCTTGAGTAATTCCTCTTGAATTCTCCGCTCCAAATTAATTCACATCTCCTCTGCCCATTGACTTTAATGTTTTTTCCGCTGTCCTGTTCACACTGCGGAAATTCTGCTAGCGGAATTTCGATGCTGAATTCCGTTCCGCTTGAAGAATGAGTATGTTCATTCTTCAAGCGGAATCCGCTAGCAGAAATCAATAGAAGTCAATTCGCACGGAATTCACGCGGAATTCATGCGGAAATGGCTGAAAAACCCTTCACTTCTTTCTCCCCCATTTCCGCGTGCAATTCCTTGTGCAATTCCGTGCAAATTGCGTGGAAATTTCGCACAAATTTCACACGAAAATATTATTTTTTCTGCCCATAAATTTTTTGGCGTGAATTACTCTTGATTTACTCCGTGTGAACGCACACTTACTGTGCAGAAGGGACGATACATATTGAAAACCACACCTTACACTCTAAAATTACTGTCCTTTCTGTGTCCTCAGAATGCAGATGTTGAATACTATAGCAAAACAAGGAGCCATCAGCTCTCTGCCACACTATACACTTTGTAGGCTGTAGGTACTTCTGCTGCCCACAATGCTCAACACAGGCTGACGCAATGCAGTGATGCATGGATTGTGCCACTTACAGCTCAGGCCATAGGCCGAAGGGGTGTTGGGTGAGTTTTGCTTTATTTTGGCGAACGCATATGGGACAAAGTAGAAAGGGGCACTATCAATGTGTAGCACAGGGAGCCCTATTAAAGTGGTATTTTGGCACATTAAAATTTTTAAAAATGAAATTAGAAAAATAAATAAAAGGTCAATGTGTAAACAATTTTATTGTGCCAGAATATGTCTTTAACATAAAGAGAAAAGGACACTAAAGGAGCGCTATTAATGTATGGGAGCAGTAATGCGGCACTAGCACTGGGAGAAGGGCTCTAAGAGAGGACTAATACTATGAGAGGCCCTCTTATTGAATGATGTGAAAAGGTGACCACTCATATTGTGTGGGGCACTATTACCATTAGGGGTGGTGCTTGTTTGGTACTGTCTTTAGGGGATAGCTTTGATTTTGAAGGCACCAGGCAGGGCCCACAAACCCCAGAAGCCTACATACATAATCTCACAAACCCCAGCAGCCCACATATATACCTCCCATCTCATATTGCAAAAATAGTGTCCTACTACAGTAAAACTTGCTTTAGGTTATGTTCACACTTAGTTTTTTTTACCTGTTTTTTTGAACAGTAAAACAACCATTTTACAGCCCTTAAAACATGCAAAATAAGGCCATCCAAAATTGGGTGCTTGCACATATATATAGGCCCTGATTTACTAAGAGTGGAATGTAGTTTTCTTTGTGGGTTTTGTTTCCCAACCGATATTTTTTCACGGTATTTACTAAGGTTTCCCTACATTTTCCACTTTCCCTACACTTTGCTTTTTTTTTTTTACACCTTCTCTGATGTGTAGGGTTTTCCTCAGCTCAAATCCACCACATTTTCTGTGGAAACCTTAGTAAATATTTTGGGATTTTTCAATAATGTCGGGGCCATGCGTTTCGGTGACCATGCCCTTTTCCAGATGAACACGCCCCTTTTTCGGGTTTTTCAGTAAAATGGTGAGTTGGTCTGATTTTTTTTCAATTCTGGTGAAAATTCTGGCGCACAACCCAACAAAATTTGGCACACAACCCGACAAAACATGTCGGGCTTACAATAGTAAATCAGGGCCATAGTCATCTCCTTTGCAAAAGTGCCTGAAAAAAACAAACATTTAAAAATGTTTTGCCTTTCTTAAGGCCAAAATATGGCATTTGGTATCTTTCTTGCCACTGTCTTAAATATGTAAAACAATCTGCACAATAAGACAAATAAAATTGGAATAAAGAAACACCCAATCTTACATTCAAGGAGAGTTGAAGGCTACCACCGCAGAAGCACCAAAGTAACAAATAATAAGGCTATACAGTGACCATATAGTCACAAAGTGGATAGTAGGTCTCTCTCAGCCCCTCCCCACACAGCACTAAGCAGAAACTTTCTCAGCCTCTTCTTATAACAGTAGATACCCCCCCCCTTCAGCCCCCTCTCCAGACAGTAGTAAGTAGGACCCCCTCACTTCCCAATAGTTATTTAGACTCTTGTAGTTGAAGGAAGGCATTTGTTATCGGGGAGGCACAGACACTAAAGTTGGCTTATCTTAGGCACGTGATACAACAAATAGACAGTAGCACAGTGTGTGCAATATCCTGCAGTGCCATCCTATACTATCACAAAAAGTAATCCTCCTGGGTTCTGCCTTCTGCTCACATAGTTAATAGTTAAAAGGGTATTCCAGGATTTTTGGTTCTTTGAATGGGGTCAGCCATTCCAATATTTTTTCTATATAAATAACATTACATTTCTTCTGCAGGTCAGTACAATTACAGCAATGCCACATTTAAGACGTTTTAGTTTGTGTTTTACAACATAAAAATCACTTGCTTTTCTGACTTTATATTCTTAGAGCTGCAACTTTTTTTTTATTTTTCAGTCAACAGAGCTGTATGACTTGTTTATTGTGTGACCAGCAGAAGTTCTTATTGGTATAATTTTAGCATAAATATGATTTTTTGTTAACTTTTTAGGTGGCCACACTGGCCAGGTGACCATAAAATAATGATTTTGCCATTTGTCTTTTTTAAACAATAATTGTACAGTAGTTGTTTTATAGTGCAGGGACCTTTTGTCTACTTTCATTCTATATATATATATATATATATATATATATATATATATATATATATATATATATATATCATGTTTCAATGGAAATTGTTTCTTATTTGTAATACATTTTTAAAAAATTTTCATAATTTTATTACTTGAATGCCGTTGGGTACTATGGCTGGTACATCAGGTGTTAATTACTCCTGGCCTTTCTAGTTACTGCTAACTATGTTCCTTCCCAGACCCTTAATTATTATGCCTGGTACTATTGTTACTGATTTCGGGATCGGGCCCTGCGCCCGATCCCGGTATATAATGTGGGGTCACGCTGTGACCCTGTATCATACCGGGTCGGTCCTGGCGGCTAATGAAAGCTGGGACCCTTAGCTAATAGTGTGTGGAACTGATCATTGTGCCGCATGCTATTAACCCTTTAAATGCGGCGTTCAAAGTTGATTGCCGCATCTAAAACGAAAGTGAAAGCTTCCCGGCAGCTCAGTCGGGCTGATCAGGACCATCGCGGTGAAATCGCGATGTCCCGATCAGCCAGAATGCGAGCGAAAGTCCCCTTACCTGCCTCCGTCGCGTCTGATCGGCGATTGATTGCTCCAGGCCTGAAATCCAGGCTTGAGCAATCAACCGCCGATAACACTGATCTTTGCCGTGTCAATGCATGGCAAGGATCTGTGTAGCAGATCAGTGTGCACAGTGTAATAGCCACTAAGGGGGCTATAACACTGCAAAAAAAAGTGTGAAAAAAAGTTAATAAAGATCATTTAACCCCTTTCCTAATAAAAGTAAGAATCACCCCCATAAAAAAAAATGTGTACATAAAAATAAACATATGTGGTATTGACATGTGAAGAGATGTCTGAACTATAAAAATATATCATTAATTAAACCGCATGTGCAATGGCATACACGCAAAATAATTCCAAAGTCCAAAATAGCGTATTTTTGGTCACTTTTTATTTCACGAAAAACTGAATAAAAAGCAATCAAAAAGTCCTATCAATATAAAAATGATACCGAATAAAAATGTCACATCACGGCTCAAAAAATTTGTACGCGGAAATATTAAAAAGTTATAGGGGTCAGAAAATGACAATTTTAAACGTATACATTTTCCTGCATGTAGTTAGGATTTTTTTTTAGAAGTAGTACAAAATCAAACCTATATAAGTAGGGTATCATTTTAACCATATGGACCTACAGAATAAAGATAAGATGTAATTTTTACCAGAAAATGCACTGCAAAGAAACGTAAGCCCCCAAAATTTACATAATGCCATTTTTTCTTCAATTTTTTTCGCACAGTGAATTTTGTTCCACTTTGCCGGGATATTTTGGTAAAATGACTAATGTCACTGCAAACTAGAATTGGTGGCGCAATAAATAAGCCATAATATGGAATTTTAGGTGAAAAATTTTGAGCGTTATGATTTTTAGAAGTGATGAGGAAAAAATGAAAATGCAAAAACGGAAAACCCCTGCCTCCTTAAGGGGTTAAAGGGGTACTCCCCTGGAAAATAATATTTTTTAAATCAACTCGTTCCAGAAAGTTAAAAAGATCTGTAAATTACTTCTATTAAAAAATCGTAATCCTTTTAGTACTCATAGGCTTCAGTATGCTCCACAGGAAGTTCTTTTCTTGTTGAATTTCCTTTCAGTCTGACCACAGTGCTCTCTGCTGACACCTCTGTCTGTGTCAGGAACTGTCCAGAGCAGCATAGGTTTGCTATGGGGATTTTCTCCGACTCTGGGCAGTTCCTAAAATGGACAGAGGTGTCAGCAGAGAGCACTGTGGTCAGACAGAAAGGAAATTCAAAAAGAAAAAGAACTTCTTGTGGAGCATACAGCAGCTCATAAGTACTAGAAGGATTAATATTTTTTAAAAGAAGTAATTTACAAATTTGCTTAACTTTCTGGCACCAGTTGATTTAATTTTAATTTTATTTTTTATAGCGGAGTACACCTTTAACTTTCTGGCGCCAGTTGATTTAAAAAAAATTGTTTTCCACCGGAGTAACCCTTTAAGTGGGCGTGTTTTTGTCTGTAAGTATTTGTGTATTTTAATTTGTGTTTTATGTGATTGTGTGTTTGTATGTGTTTGTGTATATGTCACTGGCCTGAACTCAGTAGGACCGCCCACACATGTCTGGGCCAAACCAGGAAGCTGCAATGAGTCTGCCACAGGACAGGCAAAATAAAGAGGTAGATGGGATTAACCCTTTAATCCTCATGTCCTGTTACCATATTCTAGGTTTGTATCATGCCTGATCTTGTTCCTGTCTTGTCATCGCTGCTGCATCTGGCTGCCAACTGATGACTATTCTGGGATTGTGTCAACTCTTGGGGATTATTAACTAGCAAAATCTATACTTCCTTGCTAAGGTTAAAGTTGAAAGTCACAGATTTGCAGATTCTACATAGCTGTCTAGCCAGCTTAAAACTGGTTAAGGCCTTAGAATATTGCTATAGTAAAAAAAAAAAAAAAACTGTAATAGAGAAATGTGAAATGTTTAATCCACTGTGGTCTAAGAGCTTAAAACCCACTGGTTGCTAGAACTAGCAGGGAGAAGTGCTCAGCTAAGCTCTTCTCTCCCTTTCCATCTTATTATAGGAGACAGATTGTATAGGAAGTCTATGTTGCCTGTCTCCTGCAGTGAGGAGAGAGTAAGAGAGAGAGACGCTTCTACCCGATTAAAATGTCTATGATGTATATTTTTCTCTCCTTCAGGATAGTAACACTTAAAAGATGAGCTACAGGATAGGGGATGAGTGTCTGATTGGGTGGGGGTGGGGGTGGGGGGGGAGGTGTCTGTCTGACTTGACCAGTCCTCGGGAGGCATAGCGCACAGAGGACGGGTGAGTAGGTCAAGCCCCGTGCTAGGGATTACAGGGGGCCCCAGCAGTCTGATCCCCCCACAATTTTGTGGATAGAAGATAAGTTTCTGATAGATTCAGTTCCCCAGATTAACCCTTCAGGTCAAAACAAACAGAACAGCAACATATCATTGCTGAATTATAATGTTATTCCCAATTGGCAATGTTCCTGGGTAATATTAAAACATACTATGATATTTTGAGATAATTTATACCGTTTAGTTGATTGATCTACATTTTTCAGTTTGATGGCGTTACGTTGGATAATTTGATTGTAATGAACTATGACAAAAAATTCCTCACCTGGCAACAGTGGTTTCCATAGAGATAATACTGTGGGCAAGAAAGACTGTGACTCATTCTATTTTCTATGCTTGGATTCATCATCAGCAAAGAAGAAATAATGTGCGTCTGGCCCAGGATTACCTTTCAGGTCTCTGCTATCTCTTTCACTGGCAGTCAGGAAAAATGAGCCAACTGCAGGCTTCCTATTAAATTCAAATTTGTTGACAAACATAATGGATGTACTGTTTGTTTTCCCATAAACACTGTCGGAATAACAAAGGAGAGCATCTCCCATATTGTGTAAATTGCATTAATCTCATATAGTAAATATCAACTTTGGTTAATAATGAATGGCAGGCTTAATGTGTTAGTAATTGCATAAAAGCTAATGTTTTCAATAATCTTTCTGTAGTTAAACATATACGCTATATGGACAAATGGACAAAACCAATAGTAGATGAAGTATGAAAATAGGAGGCACTTACCGCATCATGTGCTCAAAGTAGATTTATTAATCTTCGTGCAGTAAAACCCAGTGGGACCAACATCGGACGCCACTAGCTCCGCTAGTGGCGTCTGATGTTGATCCCGCTGTGTTTTACTGCACGAGGATTAAATACGTCTACTTTGAACAGATGATGCGGTGAGTGCCTCCTATTTTCATACTTCATCTACTATTGGATTAACAATATACTTTGCTGAGTATTGAGCACCCCGTTTGTGCCCCCGAGCCTCTGGATGGTATTCCTGGAAGTTATTGGTGCATGTATGTAAGGAGTTAACATTCTGGTTGTGCCGACTGCTGTGACTATTGATTGTACTATATGGACAAAACATGAAGAGTCACCTCTTAGTCATCAAACTCTGCTGTTTCATTCAATCCCATTGCCACCACTGTAGAAAACCCAGCACTGAACAATGCAGTCACCTTTATGATCATTTGTGAAAGACAGGTTTAGTTCTTAGACCTCAATGAACTGGACTGTGGTACTGTAATTGGAAGCCACCACTAAAGGGCGTGAAATTTCTTCTCTCCTAGATATTCCAAGAAAAAGATGAGTTGTAGTATTGAAAAGCGGAAATGTATAAGAACCACAGAGACTCATATAAGTTATAAAGTAGGGTTATCAAGTATTAACCTGTTGCGGATGCAGGGCGTACCTGTACATCCTGCTCCCGCTCCCCCGCTATGGCGCTGGGTCACAAGCTGACCCCGTGTCATAGTGTGTTGTTCCAGGCGGCTATCAACAGCTGGGACCCGTGGCTAATACCGGACATCACCGATCGCAGTGATGGCTGGTATTAACCCCTTAGACGTGGCGATCAGAAATGATTGCCGTGTCTAAAATTAAATTAAATGCTTCCTGGCAGCTCAGTTGGTAGCTCAGTGTCCCGATCAGCTGAGAGGACATGAGGTTCAAATAATCTTTTTATTGAGTTTTTGAAAAAAAATGTTTTCACAAAACCGAATTGGCCAATAGATAACAAACACGGCCAAAAGAACAATACAGAAATAAATAGAACAGAATCAAACAAATTCTTTAGAAATGATCATTCAGTTTAGATACACTTCTTAAAAAAAAAAATTATAATAATTAATCAGATCCATCGGAGGACATGAGGAGGGTCGCTACTTTCCTTCTCGTAGTCTTATCGGCGATTTATTGCTTCATGCCTGAGATCCAGGCTGGATCTCAGGCATGATGAAGTCCAAAATTGTCCCATCAAAAAGAGATCAAAAAGTCCCATCAAAACAAAAATGGTACCAATAAAAACTGTAGATCATAGCGCAAAAAATTTGCCTTCATCCTGCCCTGTATGCGAAAAAGTAAAAAAGTAATGGGTATCAAAAAAGGACATTTTTAAGCATATTAATTTTTGTGCAAAAAGTTATAATTTTTTTAACAGTAATAAAACAAAATCAAACCTATATTAGTTGGGTATCATTTTAAACGGACCTACAGAATAAATATAAGTTGTCATTTTTATCGAAAAGTGCACTGCGTAGAAACGGAAGCCCCCAAAAATTACAAAATGTTTTTTTTTTTTCAATTTTGTCCCACAAATATTTTTCGGGGGGTTTTGCCATAGATTTTGTGGATAAATGATTGATGTCATTACAAAGTAAAATTGGTAGCACATAAAACAAGCCCTCATATGGATCTGTAGGTGGAAAACTATAAGCGTTATGATTTTTTAAAGGTGAGGAGGAAAAAAGAAAGTGCAAAAACGGAAAAAACCTGACTCCTTAAGGTGTTATGGAGCATGTATAAAGGTAGTGGCTGCCTAACTTCAGAGTTCCAAAACTTATCTGGCATGAGCATAAAAATTGAACATTGTGAGCTTCATGGCATGCAGGTCTGACATCACCAAGCACCTGACAGCGCTGTGCCAACTGTATGATATGGCGGAGGAGGAATAATAAAAAAAAAATTTTCATAGTGCTAACCTACAATCTGCTATTTTATTTTAGCGTTGAATATTTTGTTTAGTTTAAACATGCACTGTGCAGGATAAATGACACTGTTTTTTGGGGTCATTTGATTTTATTATAATGATAGATTTTTTCTACATTTGAAAAATGTTTTTTTAAATCATTTTCTTATTCCTTCTAAGTGACTTCGCTATGTGATCAATTGAACAGTACACTGCAATACTAATATATATGTACTAATACGAAAGAAATATCCTGTGCCTGACAACATGGGAGGGGAGAGGGTCCATGACAGGGGGCTGTATGAGAATGAGAAAAGGATGGGAGTTAAGGGGTTTAACAGGGAGTTGAGGTCACGGAAGTGGGGGGTTAGCCTTAGGGAAGGGATTAAAAGAGGGCTGGGGATGCAGGAAGAGCCAGTGAGGAGTGCAGGGGAGTTTGGGGTATATTCCTGCAGGTAAGGTCCCAAAGGGAAGGTAGGCACTGAATCAGTTATGGGACAACCAAGGGCAAAGTAGTAGACCTAAAGAAGCCGTGCTGCCTTTAAGCCCCCCTCCTGCTAGTTAGTAATTACATTGTAATTGCACTTTAAAGGGTTTAACAGATTATTAATACAATGTTTTATATGGTTTATTGTTGTTATTTAATAAAATTGGGTCTGTTGTGGCCTTTATACTACATGTTGAGTCAGTGGAATTTGTTGTGAGAAAATGGGGTGGGTAATTGGAGGTGTCACAAGGGATAAATATGATCCTATAGTCATGTCCTGCAGTATATTGACCTCCTATTACAAACTGCCTCTGGCAGGGTGTCCTAGGAGTAGAATCATGGCAGCTACAATTACCTTTATAAGGCCCCTGACTGCAACAACTGATTGACACCTGCTCTTGCATCACCATTGGTTGACTGAAGTGACTGGCACACAGGATCAAGTGCCGAAATGTTACAGTCCCGATTGACCATGATATCTACAGTGCATTTGGAAAGTCTTCAGACCATGTCAATTTTTCACCTAAAAAGTTTTCTCCATATTGACAGAAAGTAAAATAAGAAAATTATAAATATTTGCTAATTTATTTAAAAGGAAATGCTAAAATATTGCATTGACATAAGTATTCAGATCCTTAGTACTTACCTTTAGCAACCTTTGGCAGCGATCACGGCCTCCAGTCTTTTTCTATATGATACCACAAGGTTTGCACTACTGACTATAGGGATTTTCTGCTATTCTTCTCTGCAGCTCCTTTAAAAAAAAAATGTATAATAAATCCTGACAACTAGTTTACCTGCACTAAACCCAATATATTGGATAAGAGTGCGGGTGAACAGAAGAAATGTTACTTACATTCATCAGTGTAATATTTCTTGAGTTCGAGTTTATGAGTACGTTCACAGTCGTACACAGATTAGATGCGCAGGATTTGATGCACAGGATTTTCTGCAGCAGATTTCAATGTAAACTAAATGACTGAGCACAGCTTCTAATCGGCAGTTACAAATCTGTGCAGGATCCTGTACGTGTGAACATACCCGTATTCCTCTTGTGCTGCTTTGCGCAATCGAGACGGAGAGCCGGCTCACCCAGCTCCCCTGCCTCCTCAATATTTCCCGTCCAGTCCACCCCATCATGAATATGAAACTAGCTACCGCTGCCTTCCAAGTGTATCGAGGGCAAAGCACTCACCCTCTCTGGTACCCATTTGCATATTCATGATGTGGGGTGGGCCAAAATCCCCTGAAGCTCTAGCTTCGTGTAATCCCCACCAGATTTATGTTTCTGAAGCAACAATATGTTATACCGACAGTTGACCGCTGCAGCAAATCTCTCAAGACACTACGTATAGCTTGTAAGCACTAAGGCCAATGATCAGCTGTAATGGTTATGTTTCACTACGGCACATTACTGATTCTGGAAAGTAAACAAAGATCAGTGTGGACCAGGATAGTATTGGCTCTGAAGTGGTGGTCAGATTTATTATTATCATTATTATTATTATGTTTATATATTGGCTTTTACATTAGTTTTATTTGTTTAATTTAGATTTCTCATACAATCCGTTTAGCCATTAGTATAGGCTCTGGAGCACTGAAGAATTTATTAGGTGACTCCTTTTTTAATATATATATTTGCTGCTTTAAGTTTTATTTGTTTGATTTCTTAGACAACCCCTTTAACTACTGAATATGATTTTCATCTGATATGTAAATCAAACCCAACAGATGACAGGGAGGGCTTAGTTTCCTTAGATCTATGCACCCTGAAGCAGCTTCTATGATTTCTATGACAGGAGTGAGCAGGGATGATTGTGTCAGTGGTAGACTCCTGGGATACACAGATACTACAAACATAGTACATAGTACACTATATGCGCAGAACACACTTTACATATTGTAAAATATACACTATATACAGTATACATTATACAAAGTTTACACACTTCATTCAACATACATTTTATATGCACGATATGCACTATGTAAATATACACACATCAAACACATATACAGTACATATTATACACAGTATACACACTACATACACTTTACACGGTATACATAGAGAATACACTTTAAAACATAACCACACACTATATGCTACACAGTACAATTACATACACCCTACATAGTGTACACACAGCATATGCTATATACAGTAAACATACTACATACACAGTATACAGGATGCATACTTCATACAAAATACACAGTATATTCACAGCATGTGCTATATACAGTATGCATACTATCTACACAGTATACACACAACACTTACACTATACATAGTATACACAGCATGCACTATACACAGTATACACACAGCATGCACTATACACAGTATATACACCAGTATATACACAGCGTGCATTATACACAGTACACACACTACATACACTATTCTCAGTATACAGTATACACTCAGCATATGCTATACAAAATATACACACTACATACACATTATACAGGATACACGTTTTATAGACTATGCACAATATACAAACTACATACACTATACACAGAATACACACAGCATACCCTATACATTGTATACAGTATACAGACAGCATACCTTATACACTGTTTACATGCTACATACACAAAACACAGTATACACACAACATATGCTTTACCCACAATCCAGACCACATACACCATATACTTTATACACATTTCATACTCTATACACACCACTTACACTATACATAGTATGCAGTCTACAAACATATATATATACATATACTATACACAGTAAACATACAACGTACTCTATACAAAATATACTCACTACATACACTATACACTTTACAGCATACACATAGCATACGCTATGCAAAGTATACGCACTACTTAGACAGTACATAGTTTACATAGAGTATACACAGATTTATCAAGCTGTCCTATAGTAAATTCTGTTTGTTGCCCACAGTAACCAATCACAGCTCAGCTTTTATTTTAGAAGAGCAATATGAGAGATGGAAGCTGAGTAGTGACTGGTTGCTATGGGTAACGCAGAGAATCTTACTATAAGGCAGCTTGTTATACAGTATACACTATATATGCACAGCATACACTTTATACAGGATACACACTATGGGGGAGATTTATCAAAACCTGTGCAGAGGAAGAGTGGTGCAGTTGCCCATAGCAACCAATCAGATTGCTTCTTTCATTTTCCACATGCCTCTTTAGAGGCCTGTGGAAAATGTAAGAAGCAATCTGATTGGTTGCTATGGGCAACTGCACCACTCTTCCTCTGCACAGGTTTTTATAAATCTCCCCCTATGTTCATCACACACACACACACACTTACAGCACCAGATATGGAGATATAGCAGAACCTTGATCTTGTGTCTGTGCTGTAACAAAAGGTCCTGTGCCCTCCTATTTTCCGCAAAAATACAGTGTTGTTGCTATGCTTGCTTGTATATGTGCTGATTTTGTAGTGTTTTTTTGTTTTTTGTTTTTGTTAATGAAATGTGTGGCAATAATAATAATAATAATAATAATAATAATAATAAAAATAATAAAAAATCATAAATATTGATTTATGTAGTGCAAAAAAATTTTTTTCATGCCCAGGCTGTCTGCTTAAAAAAACTTATCCCCCTTGGTCACCAGTAGCCAACACTATAGCTACTCCCAGTCTCTGCCAGGCTCCACTTGCCATCACATTATGGATCAGCAAATCACTCATTCTTTCATAAGACAACCTTCATAAAAGACTACTTTTTTTCTAATATATATAAATTTAGATGATCTTAGCTTTTGATAATGTACATTGTGGTGATGATGATGATACTACTATTTCAGATCATTCAAAAATCTATCAAAGAGTAGCTAAATGGTGGTACAGAACTTTTGGTGAACTTTGTAGGTGAGAGTGATAGATAGAAGTATTTTACGGTGGATGGATCATCGGGATGATCATCATATTCCAAAAAGTATCTATAGTTTGAGGAAGACGAAGGGTTGATGTGTCCTCCAAATATCACAGTTCTCAATGTAACCAGTCATCTGTAGGGCTTTGTTATGGTGGAATCCATGCGCCTACATAATATTTGGCAGGTGGTTTTAAAGTTATGGTTGATCGGTTACACCTTGTAAAAATATTTCACAAGTATATTGTATATAATGGTTGAAGGTTATGTTCTTATGTATAAACATATCATATTATGGAACATTCTATATGCCAACGCATGAAGAACTTTAGAGTTTCTGTCACATCTGGTTTGACAGATGGCCACATACAAGGAAACATTTTTTTTCATATATAGGATTATGCATTTATACTATCCTTCATTTTATAACCTTGAATGCCTTTAATGGTGTACAGTTATATGCACAAAATAAATCTAAATCTGAACACATATAATGTCCATTAGTTTCATAGCTATATTTTAGACATAATAAAACAACAAAATGAAGAGCAGGCCATGACTCATGTATAAAAACATAAAATCACAACCAGTAGTAGGGAGCACTTACCTCTATGGGGGGTAGTTGGGCCAAAAAGCTAGTTTTTAAATGACGTCTATAGTAAAAGAGTGGTTTAGTCAGTTATCTATATGTTCTAGAAACTAGATGGACATGCTCATTAATATATTAAGATATTTTGGGAAAGTCGTCGGTAACTACAGGTAAGTGAGGTATAGGGGATCTTGAGTCCAGGGAATTTTTTTTGTGCAAAATAATTCAAGAAAGTCAGCAGAGACTTTGGTATAAAAGTAAAGGAATATTTAAGGAGTTGTGGTGACAGGGTGGTGCTGGTGATAGTGTAGGGTATTTTGGTGTTAACCCTTAATTGTCGTGACGCCAGGGTGCGGTTTCCTCAATGTAATGGTTCTACTGCCAACCATCCCACAAACTTCAGGGAGAAATAACGGAATGTCCACAGCAGGTTTTATGAAGTAAACGTCAAGTAACTTTACTGTATATTTTATGCAACAGCATGGAACATAACAGTCTTTGTGAGAGAGAGAACCGTGGTACAGGTTCCTCACAGGTTTGCTGGGACTCTGGAATCAATGAGCTTTGCTTGCTAGCCACTGTGCTACTATTTTTAGGAGATTTGAGTTTCTAGAAGTCACACAGGATTCAGTGATTTGAGCTTTGAATAACTCACGTTTAGTGGCTGCTGATTCTTAGGCTTTGGGCCTAGCTTGAATGGATGATGCTGATGAAATGATTAGATGTGCTTTGCTTTATAATTCGGAACTAAGAGAGAGAATTTAGTGGCAGCAGCCCCTTATATATTAAGGGGGTGGGACAAAGCTCAGTGGTCAGCAGAACCTGTCAGTCCTGACCTAGTGAACTCTGGGTATCACATGACCCAAAGGTCCTTAAACCATAATACAATTAATTTAAGGCATGTGACCTCTAAGGTCCTATACAGAGTTATTCCTATATAACATATTAAATATACATATTTATACATTAAATACCATTTATATGAGGCGACTAGGGGTTAGCCCTACAAGAGAGCCTTAGTGTCATGAAGGGGCTCTGGCTGAGGGGAATTTAGACAAAGGGACAGGACCAGGTCCTGTACCAGGCCACCACAGAGTGTCATTAGGACAGATGAAGGAAATAAAGAGATAACTCTCGTCTTACATACAGCCATGGCCGTAAATGTTGGCACCCCTGAAATTTTTCTAGAAAATGAAGTATTTCTCACGGAAAAGGATTGCAGTAACACATGTTTTGCTATGCACATGTTTATTCCATTTGTGTGTATTGGAACTAAACCAAAAAATGGAGGAAAAACACCAAATTGGACATAGTGTCACACCAAACTCCAAAAATGGGCAGGACAAAATTATTGGCACCCTTTCAAAATCGTGGAAACACAAGATTGTTTCAAGCATGTGATGCTCCTTTAAGCTAGAAGTAGTTAGCTGCACATGGGCCATTTCTTTCCTAGCTGCCTCCCAGTCTGACTGGGAGAGTATGGTAAGTGAGCTATTACATCCCTGTTCACACTGGTGTGGTGCTGTGCGGTGTCCGTTGCTGCCGTGGCGCCGTGTCTGCGGGGGGGTGCGGCCTATGGACTGGTTTGAGTGGCATTGGGGCCGCTCTGTCGGTGGGTCGTTCCCCCCCTGTGGGCATTGGCGTCGCGGCGGTGGTGGTCGCCGCCCGGTGCTGTGCCATTTTATGCTAGGGACGTTAGGGACCCACTCTGGATAGGTGGCCTTGACGTGGCGAGTGGGCTTGTACGTTTTGATCAAAAATGTATACTAACAACCTGTTAGTTTTTGATATTATGCTGAGAAGCAATCAGATCATTATACAAGATTGTAGATGTGCACCATGTCTGTTTTTCTACCCGAATTCACACTGTGATTTCTATCCCCTCCTTTTTCTTTGTTTTAACATGTGCTGCACTCTTCCCCACCCCCTCAGCCCAACCCTATATTAGCAGTAGTTAGCTGCACATGGGCCATTTCTTTCCTAGCTGCCTCCCAGTCTGACTGGGAGAGTATGGTAAGTGAGCTATTACATCCCTGTTCACACTGGTGTGGTGCTGTGCGGTGTCCGTTGCTGCCGTGGCGCCGTGTCTGCGGGGGGGTGCGGCCCATAAACTGGTTTGAGTGGCATTGGGGCCGCTCTGCCGGTGGGTCGTTCCCCCCTGTGGGCATTGGCGTCGCGGCGGTGGTGGTCGCCGCCCGGTGCTGCGCCATTTTATGCTAGGGACGTTAGGGACCCACTCTGGATAGGTGGCCTTGACGTGGCGAGTGGGCTTGTACTTTTTGATCAAAAATGTATACTAACAACCTGTTAGTTTTTGATATTATGCTGAGAAGCAATCAGATCATTATACAAGATTGTAGATGTGCACCATGTCTGTTTTTCTACCCGAATTCACACTGTGATTTCTATCCCCTCCTTTTTCTTTGTTTTAACATGTGCTGCACTCTTCCCCACCCCCTCAGCCCAACCCTATATTAGCAGTAGTTAGCTGCACATGGGCCATTTCTTTCCTAGCTGCCTCCCAGTCTGACTGGGAGAGTATGGTAAGTGAGCTATTACATCCCTGTTCACACTGGTGTGGTGCTGTGCGGTGTCCGTTGCTGCCGTGGCGCCGTGTCTGCGGGGGGGTGCGGCCCATGGACTGGTTTGAGTGGCATTGGGGCCGCTCTGCCGGTGGGTCGTTCCCCCCTGTGGGCATTGGCGTCGCGGCGGTGGTGGTCGCCGCCCGGTGCTGCGCCATTTTATGCTAGGGACGTTAGGGACCCACTCTGGATAGGTGGCCTTGACGTGGCGAGTGGGCTTGTACTTTTTGATCAAAAATGTATACTAACAACCTGTTAGTTTTTGATATTATGCTGAGAAGCAATCAGATCATTATACAAGATTGTAGATGTGCACCATGTCTGTTTTTCTACCCGAATTCACACTGTGATTTCTATCCCCTCCTTTTTCTTTGTTTTAACATGTGCTGCACTCTTCCTCACCCCCTCAGCCCAACCCTATATTAGCAGTAGTTAGCTGTACATGGGCCATTTCTTTCCTAGCTGCCTCCCAGTCTGACTGGGAGAGTATGGTAAGTGAGCTATTACATCCCTGTTCACACTGGTGTGGTGCTGTGCGGTGTCCGTTGCTGCCGTGGCGCCGTGTCTGCGGGGGGGGTGCGGCCCATGGACTGGTTTGAGTGGCATTGGGGCCGCTCTGCCGGTGGGTTGTTCCCCCCCTGTGGGCATTGGCGTTGCGGCGGTGGTGGTCGCCGCCCGGTGTTGCGCCATTTTATGCTAGGGACGTTAGGGACCCACTCTGGATAGGTGGCCTTGACGTGGCGAGTGGGCTTGTACTTTTTGATCAAAAATGTATACTAACAACCTGTTAGTTTTTGATATTATGCTGAGAAGCAATCAGATCATTATACAATATTGTAGATGTGCACCATGTCTGTTTTTCTACCCGAATTCTCCTTTAAGCTCACCTGGGGCAAGTAACAAGTGTGGGCAATGTAAAAATCACACCTGAAAGCAGATAAAAAGGAGAGAAGTTCACTTAGTCTTTGCATTGTGTGTCTGTGTGTGCCACACTAAGCATGGACAACAGAAAGAGAACTGTCTGGGGACTTGAGAATCAAAATTGTGGAAAAATATCAACAATCTTAAGGTTACTAGTCCATCTCCAGAGATCTAGATTTGCCTTTGTCCACAGTGCACAACATTATCAAGAAGTTTGCAACCCATGGCACTGTAGCTAACGGAAGAGAAAAACGGAAGAGAAAAATTGATGAAAGGTGTAAACGCAGGATAGTCTGGATGGTGGATAAGCAGCCCAAAACAAGTTCCAAAGATATTCAAGCTCTCCTGCAGGCTCAGGCAGCATCAGTGTCAGCGCAAAGGCATCATTAAATGCAAGGCATCATTAAATCTGAGGATTATCAATGGATTTTTTTCACACTGTACAGCCCAGTGTCAGAAAGCTGGGTTTGCGTCCAAGATCTTTGGTCTTTCAGTAGGTCAATGACCCCAGAGATTAAAAAGCACCCAGAAAAGGATGGCAACAAAGCGCTGGAGAGTTATGAAGTGTCCAGCAATGAGTCCAGATCTAAATCCCATTGATCACCTGTGGAAAGATCTTAAAATTGCTATTTGGAAAAGGTGCCCTTCCAAAAAGAGAGACCTGGAGCAGTTTGCAAAGGAAGAGTGGTCCAATATTCTCACTGAGAGGTATAAGAAGCTTATTGATAGTTATAGGAAGTGACTGATTTCAGTTATTTTTTCCAAAGAGTGTGCAACCAAATATTAAGTTAAGGGTGCCAATAATTTTGTCCAGACCATTTTTGGAGTTTGGGGTGACATTATGTCCAATTTGCTTTTTTTCCTCCTTTTTTTGGTTAAGTTCCAATACACAAAAAGGGAATAAACATGTGTATAGCAAAACATGTGTTACTGCAATCCTTTTCTGTGAGAAATACTTAATTTTCCTGAAAAATTTCAGGGGTGCCAACATTTACGGCCATGACTGTATAGAAAAATAGAGAATGGAAGAAGAAACTAAGGTTCAATATGTGGATAAGAAAGTTGAGCTAACTTATCCTTAAATAAAATTTTATATAACACATATCAAAAACCAAATTTCCTGTTAGCCTAGGGAGAGAAATGAAAGAGGAAAAGAAAGAGACAAAGTATATTATACAAGGACATTTTACAATAGTAATCTGGGTAGAAATCAAATTAGGAGTAGTGGAAGATCTACTAATAATAATAAGAAATTATTTGTATTTTTGGGAATTCTGGCATTATCCTGGCATGAGGGGAGTAGAGATTCCATTACCTTAAAGGGGTACTCCGGTGCTTAGACATCTTATCCCCTAGCCAAAGGATAGGGGATAAGATGCCTGATCGCGGGAGTCCCGCCGCTGGGGACCCCCGTGATCTTGCACGCGGCACCCCGTTTGTAATCAGTCCCCGGATCGTGTTCGCTCCGGGTCTGATTACGGGCGATCACAGGGCAAGCGGCGTGTGATGTCACGTCTGCGCCCCCGTGTGACGTCACACTCCGCCCCTCAATGCAAGCCTATGGGAGGGGGGCGCCCGCCCTGTGATCGCCTGTAATCAGACCGGGAGCGAACATGATCCGGGGACTGATTACAAACGGGGTGCCGCGTGCAAGATCACGGGGGTCCCCAGCGGCGGGACTCCCGCGGTCAGGCATCTTATCCCCTATCCTTTGGATAGGGGATAAGATGTCTAAGCACCGGAGTACCCCATTAATGAAAATAAGTGTTCCCTGCTGCTGGCTGTGTGTTTTCTACATGGCTCGTGGCCTGCTTTCCATTTTATTTTATTATTTTTATTTTTTTTTAAGTCTATATGAGGAAGTGGCAGTTCATTGGGGACATGCCCAGTGGAGCAGTGGACCGTGAGAGTTTGATCTGATGACTTTTTATATCTAGTAAGTGGTACTCCATTTATAGTTTAGCTATATTTTAGGAAACTTTGCATGTCTCATTTCACAAAGAAATGTAGAAAATTTCCCCATGATAACCTTTAAAGGGGTACTCCGGTGAAAACCTTTTTTCTTTTAAATCAACTGGTGGCAGAAAGTTAAACATATTTGTAAATTACTTTTATTAAAAAATCTTAATCCTTCCTGTACTTATTAGCTGCTGAATACTGCAGAGGAAATTCTTTTCTTTTTGGAATGCTCTCTGATGACATCACAAGCACAGTTCTCTCTGCTGACGTTATTATAGTAATAATAACGCTTTATTTATTGTTTTCCTTTGACCCCAAGTCCCCAGCACTGCAAGGCAGCAGTGCTAACCACTGAGCCACCATGCTGCCATTAGCATACATCTGCTATGCATCTGCTATGCATGGTTGCTAAAATGGACAGAGATGTCAGCAGAGAGCACTGTGCTCGTGATGTCATCAGTGTTCCAAAAAGAAAGGAATTTCCTCTGTAGCATTCAGCAGCTAATAAGTACTGGAAGGATTAAGATTTTTTAATAGAAGTTATTTACAAATATGTTTAACTTTCTGCCACCAGTTGATTTAAAAGAGAAAAGGTTTTCACCGGAGTACCCCTTTAACCCCTTCCCGACCTATGACATACCTGTACGTCATGGGTGGCAAGGTGTTCCCGACCCATGACATACAGGTACGTCATGGACATTACTGCCGCTACTCGCGGCATCCCGCAGCGCCCGGAAAGATGGTGGCTATCACTGATAGCCAGCCATCTTACCGTGCGACCACGGGGGGTTTCGTCCCCCTCCCCCCCCAGCGATCGCTGCTATCAGCTGGTCAAATCTGACTAGCTGATAGCAGCGTTTCGCTTTCAGGATACTTAGCAGCGCGGTGTGTGAGTTCCGATCACGGGGATCAGGACACACACCGCTCTGCTAAGTGTCCCTGACCCGTCCCCCGGCGTCACTTACCCGTCGGAGCGGTGTCCCGAGCGGTCCCGGCGTCCTCCGTGCGGTCCCGGCTGCGCTGCGTCCCGGCGGTGAGTTTCCGGCAGCAGTGCGGCATCTTCATTGGCAGCAGTGAGATCGCCGTAAAGCGATCTCACGGCTGCCTCTGAGAGTTTCAAAACTGCAACTCCCAGCATGCCCAGACAGCCTTTGGCTTTCTGGGCATGCTGGGAGTTGTAGTTTTGCAACATCTGGAGGCCCACAGTTTGGAGACCACTGTATAATGGTCTCCAATCTGTGCTCTTCCAGATGTTGCAAAACTACAAATCTCAGCATGCTCAGTCTGTCCAGGCATGATGGGAGTTGTAGTTCTCTAACATCTGGAAGAGCACAGATTGGAGACCATTATACAGTGGTCTCCAAACTGTGGACCTCCAGATGTTGCAAAACTACAACTCCCAGCATGCCCAGACTGCCCAAGCATGCTGGAAGTTGTAGTTCGGCAACATCTGATCCTTCAGATATTGCCGAACTACAACTTCCAGCATGCCTTGGCAGTCTGGGCATGCTGGGAGTTGTAGTTTTGCAACAACTGGAGGCACACTAGTTGGGAAACATTGTTCGTTTCCTACCTCAGTGCCTCCAGCTGTTGCAATTGTTGCAAAACTATAACTCCCAGCATGCACTGACAGACCATGCATGCTGGGAGTTGTAGTTTTGCAACAGCTGGAGGCACACTGGTTTGGAAACACTAAGTTTGGTTGCAAAACACTTGAAAGTTTATTACTTAACTTAGTGTTTCCAAACCAGTGTTCCTCCAGCTGTTGCAAAACTACAACTCCCAGCATGCACGGACAGCCAAAGGGCATGCTCGGAGTTTGCAACAGCTGGATGTTTGCCCCCTCCCCCCAATGTGAATGTACAGGGTACACTCACATGGGCGGAGGTTTACAGTGAGTGCTGCAAGTTTGAGATGGCGCAAATTTTGCGCTGCAGCTCAAACTTCCAGCGGCAAACTTGCTGTGAACCTCTGCCCATGTGACTGTACCCTAAAAACACTACACTACACTGACACTAACCTAAAATAAAAAGTAAAAAACACTACATATACACATACCCCTACACAGCCCCCCTCCCCCCAAAAAATGAAAAACGTCTGGTACGCTACTGTTTCCAAAACGGAGCCTCCAGCTGTTGCAAAATAATAACTCCCAGTATTGCCGGACAGCCATTGACTGTCCAGGCATGCTGGGAGTTTTGCAACAGCTGGAGGCACCCTGTTTGGGAATCACTGGCGTAGAATACCCCTATGTCCACCCCTTTGCAAATCCCTAATTCAGGCCTCAAATGCGCATGGCGCTCTCTCACTTTGGAGCCCTGTTGTATTTCAGGGCAACAGTTTTGGGACACATATGGGGTATCGCCGTACTCGGGAGAAATTGCCTTACAAATTTTGGGGGGCTTTTTCTTCTTTAACCCCTTATGAAAAGGTGAAGTTGGGGTCTACACCAGCATGTTAGTGTAAAAAAATAAATTTTTTACACTGACATGCTGGTGTTGCCCTATACTTTTCATTTTCACAAGAGGTAAAAGGGAAAAAAGACCCTCTAAATTTGTAACGCAATTTCTCCTGACTACGGAGATACCCCATATGTGGGCGCAAAGTGCTCTGGGGGCGCACAACAAGGCCCAGAAGGGAGAGTGCACCATGTACATTTGAGGCGATTTGCACAGGGGTGGCTGATTGTTACAGCAGTTCTGACAAACGCAAAACAATAAATATCCACATGTGACCCCATTTTGGAAACTACACCCCTCACGGAATGTAATAAGGGGTGCAGTGAGCATTTACACCCCACTGGCGTATGACAGAGTTTTGGAACAGTGGTCTGTGAAAATGAAAAATAAAATTTTTGATTTGCACAGTCCACTGTTTCAAATATCTGTCAAACGCCAGTGAGGTGTAAATGCTCACTGCACCCCTTATTAAATTCCATGAGGGGTATAGTTTCCAAAATGGGGTCACATGTGGGGGGGGGGTCCACTGTTCTGGCACCATAGGGGCTTCCTAAATGGGACATGCCCCCCAAAAACCCTTTCAGAAAAACTCACTCTCCAAAATCCCATTGTCGCTCCTTCCCTTCTGAGCCCTCTACTGCGCCCGCCGAACACTTTACATATGCATATGAGGTATTTCCTTACTCAAGAGAAATTGGGTTACCAATTTTAGGGTGATTTCTCTCCTTTTACCCCTTGTAAAAATTATAAAATTGGGTCTACAAGAAAATGCGAGTGTAAAAAATGAAGATTTAGAATTTTCTCCTTCACTTTGCTGCTATTCCTGTGAAACACCTAAAGGGTTAAAACACTTACTGAATGTCATTTTGAATACTTTGGGGGGTGCAGTTTTTATAATGGGGTCATTTATGGGGTATTTCTAATATGAAGATCCTTAAAATCCACTTCCAACCTGAACTGGGCGCTGAAAAATTACGATTTTGAAAATCTTGAGAAAAATTGGAAAATTGCTGCGGAACTTTGAAGCCCTCTGGTGTCTTCCAAAAGTAAAAACTTGTCAATTTTTTCATGCAAACACAAAGTAGACATATTGTATATGTGAATCAATATGTAATTTATTTGGAATATCCATTTTCCTTTCAAGCAGAGACTTTCAAAGTTAGAAAAATGCTAAATTTTCAAAATTTTCATGAAATTTTTAGATTTTTTACCAAGAAAGGATACAAATATCAGTGAAATTTTACCGATAACATAAAGTAGAATATGTCACGAAAAAACAATCTCGGAACCAGAATGATAAGTAAAAGCATTCCAGAGATATTAATGTTTAAAGTGACAGTGGTCAGATTTTCAAAAAATGCCCAGGTCATGAAGGTGAAAATGGGCTGGGTCATGAAGGGGTTAAATCATTTCTGAATACTTGGCTTCATATCTAGGGGTGTTATCACAGAAGCACAATGGCCAGAGATTAATGAGATGAAACTGTTAAATATAGTCAATAATAGACTGAGATAAGTAAATAAATCCCACTTGTGGTGGTAATGTACTGGAAACACTGTAGGGTTACTACACGATGATGATCAGTCAATTGTTCACCATGAAATCATTGTTGGTACATGTTTATAGAAAGGCAAAAGATCGTTATCGTGGATTAGAGAAGACTACTGTACAAAGAGATATAACAGCTTGGAGGAAGGGATTGTGGACAGAAGCCATGCCACATGACAGTACACAAGCTTTAGTAAGCAGAAAGTTACTTAAACCTACCAAATTGTCAGTCAAGTAGCAGCATTTAGTCCAGAGTAAAATAGTCATTGAGTATCTGTTATCATGGATTATGGTCTATATAAACCATAGACCATTGTGTTATACAGTAGGTGAGTATGGATCACAGTAAATTACCAAAGAGCTTGAAGAATAAGTAAATGGGTATCTGTCTTTGAGTAGTCACATGTAAGGATAGTCTATGTAAGGATGCAGAGATCAATCCTTTTTTCCTGCTGCTCGAGCAAAAGACGACGACATGTGGATAAATCCTTTGGCCAGATTATCTTTGATATACTGCAACAAAGCCCCTATTTCAGGAAGAGACAGATGATAAACCCTGCTAGTGGGAGTAGAGGGAAGGAGATCAATAGTGATGAGCGGCATTGGCCATATTCAAATTTGCAATATTTCACGAATATATGCGCGAATATTCGTCATATACTTGCTAAATTCGCATATCTGTTATATTCGTGACTTTTTTTCCACGTATGCCAAAATTTGCATATGAGAAAATTCGCATATGTGAAAACATTATTCACATATGCGAAAATATATTATTATTCATATATACGCGAATATATTTTCTTTATAGTGTAAACATATATTCGCTCATGAGGAAAACTTGCAAAACTACAACTCCCAGCATGCCCAGACAGCAAACATCTGTCTGGGCATGCTGGGAGTTGTAGTTTTGCAACATCTGGAGGGCCAGTTTGGAGACCACTGTGCAGTGGTCTCTAAATGGTAGCCCTCCAGCTGTTGCAAAACTGCAAATCCCAGCATGCCCAAACAGCAAACAGCTGTCTCAGCATGCTGGGAGTTGTAGTTGCGCAGCGCTAGCTGTTGCATAACTACATCTCCCAGTACATGCTGGGAGTTGTAGTTTTGCAACAGCTGTAGGCACACTGGTGGGGAACCACTGAGTTAGGAAACAGACTCTAGCTCAGTGATTCCAAACTGTGTGCCTCCAGCTGTTGCAAAACTACAACTCCCAGCATGTACAATCTGTCAGTGCATTCTGGGAGTTGTAGTTATCCAACAGCTGGAGGCACACGGGTTGGAATCACTGAGTTAGGAAATAGACTCTAGTTCAGTGTTTTCCAACCAGTGTGCTTACTGCTGTTGCAAAACTACAACTCCCAGCATTCACTGACAGCCGAAAGGCATGCTAGGAGTTATAGTTATGCAACAACTGGGGAAGAACAGTTTGGAGACCGCTAAGTAGTGGTTTCCAAACTGTGGTCCTCCAGATGTTGCAAAACTACAACTTTCAGCATGCACTGACTGCCTGGGCATGCTGGGAATTGTAGTTTTGCAAGTTTTGCCACATCTGGATGGCTATAGTTTGGAGGCCACTGTATAGTCGACCATGGTTTTAGGTCCAGTTGGAAAAGCCCTTACGGCCCAAAAATGAGCCAACCGGAGCGAACGTTTCACTCCGGTCGGCTCTTTGAAATGAATTACCATACGGGTGCATACGGCCGGGATACGGGAGCGCACGGTTTTAGCTTCCCCCAGCCGTATGCTCTCCCGTATGGGTAAAAACGTGGTGTGAACCTACCCATAGCGAAGGGCTGGGGTACTTTCCTATTGGTTGCTGGGTATGTTGCTAATCTCCGACAACTGTATTTGCATCATTCTCATTGGCCCACAAGCTAAAAGAAGGGAGGGATCAATATTCGCGAATATTCATGAATAGCAATGCATGTATGCATCTCTACTTATGTCATACACATTTGGTGGTCCAAGTGTAGTGTGCACAGCCCTCCAAATGTGAACAGCGAGCGGAAATTCTTGTATTCACAATTGCTTACTTCTGGGCTGAGTGCAGTTCACTTAGTCCAGTGAATGTAGTGAGTGAGCAGTGATGCATACAGTACTGTCACTGTCTGGCCCAGTAAATGCAGTAATTGGCAGTACATACAATACTATGTTCAGTATTGCATTGCTGTTCACCTCCGGCTGTTGTACACAAATGTTGGGCTGAGTGTGGAGCACCTGAACCAGTGGATGTACAGTAGTGAGCGGCAATCCATAAACTATGTTTTACCATTTACTCACACTTTGTCTTAAAGGTGTTATCCACCATAAGGTGATTTTAATACGTACCTGGCAGACAGTAATGGACATGCTTAGGAAGGATCTGTGCTTGTCTTGGGGCTAAATGGCTATGTCATGAGATTACCATAGCACTGTGGGTAGCTTTTTGTGAATTAGTATTTCCTGTTTGACTTTTCTTTTTTTGACTACAAATCCCATAATTCCATTTTCCTCCTTCCCACATATCAGCCACCCCACCCATTGAAACAAAAGACCTATGGTTTTCAATAAGGTGCCTACAGCTGTTGCATTAGTTGCAAATTGATCTCTCTCCCACCAAGTGATCCCTCCACCCATTGAAGCAGACAGGCTCCCTGTCATCAGCTGACTAGTGAATCAGGTCTCTGCCGCATTGCAAGCTGGGAAAATCTGAGACAACAGTCATTTTATATGCTGTTAAAAATAAATATTGGGATGAAAATCACAGAAGAATTGTGAGAAAACCATCACACACAGGCACCAACACTATATTTTGAACTACACTAACTTTACAGCCCCTGTAGCATAGTCAAATAAAAAAATTCCTGGAATAGCCCTTTAACCTAGGTTAGGGCAGCAGCACGCTGTAGTGCCTATACAAGATGTTGCAGCACCATGCTCATATTGGCGGTGATTACTTCTGTAATTTATTTAAAGGGGTTATCCAGGAAAAAACTTTTTTTTATATATATCAACTGGCTCCAGAAAGTTAAACAGATTTGTAAATTACTTCTATTAAAAAATCTTAATCCTTTCAGAACTTATGAGCTTCTGAAGTTAAGGTTGTTCTTTTCTGTCTAAGTGCTCTCTGATGACACGTGTCTTTGGACAAGCCCAGTTTAGAAGCAAATCACCATAGCAAACCTCTTCTAAACTGGGCGGGTCTCGAGACACGTTTCATCAGAGAGCACTTAGACAGAAAAGATCAACCTTAACTTCAGAAGCTCATAAGTACTGAAAGGATTAAGATTTTTAAATAGAAGTAATTTACAAATCTGTTTAACTTTCTGAAGCCAGTTGATATATATAAAAATAAGTTTTTCCCTGGAATACCCCTTTAACCTCTTAAGGACATAGGACGTTCTCTAACGTCCGTCCTCACTACCTGGGCTTTAATGCCCAAGGACGTTAGAGAACGTCCTGTTGTATTTCCGGTCTCTGCTGCTCGCCGGGCAGAGATCGGAACTGGATGCCTGCTGAAATCCTTCAGCAGGCATCCAGGGCAAACGCTGAGGGGGGCCATGTAGGCCCCCCATGTCGGCGATCGCCGCAAATCGCAAGGGAAATCGCCCTTGCGATCTGCGGCGATACCGGGCTGATCGGGTCTCTGGGACCCGATCGCCCGGTAATTTTGCATTATCCCAGCTGTCACAGACAGCCAGGACCATGCTGAAGACTAGGAGCGAGGTGGCAAGCCTGCCACCTCCTCCGATCCCCTGCGATCCGTCAGTTAACTAACCGACCAATTGCGGGCGGGGGGGGGGGGCGGTTACTTCCTCCCGCCCTGCCCGGCCCCTTGAAGTCCGGAGAGGACGGGAGGAACACCGGAGGATGCGGCGGGGGACGGGGGAGTGCTGGGGCCCGGCCCCGGTACTTACCTCGTCCCTGAAGACCCGGATCCCGGCGACGGAGACGGCGGCGGCGGCGACAGGTGAGTTGATCGTCAGCCGCGTTCGGGCCCTTTACAGCAATGCACGTCACCGTAAAGCGACATGCATTGCTGTAATGGGACCCTGTAAACTACAACTCCCAGCATGCCCAGACAGCCCTTGGCATCTGGGCATGCTGGGAGTTGCAGTTTTGCAACATCTGGAGGTCCACAGTTTGGAGACCACTGTGCCCTTCCTGATTTTGCAAAACTACACATCCTCAGCATGCCCTTACTGTCCAGGCATGCTGGGAGTTGTAGTTCTGTAACATCTGGCCCTTCAGATGTTGCAGAACTACAGCTCCCAGCATGCCTGGACAGTTTTGGCATACTGGGAGTTGTAGTTTTGCAACATCTGGAAGGGCACAGATTGGGGACCACTGTATTAGTGGTCTGCAAACTGTAGTCCTCCAGATGTTGCAAAACTACAACTCCAAGCATGCTGGGAGTTGTAGTTCGGCAACATCTGGCTCTAAAGATGTTGCCGAACTACTACTCCCAGCATGCCTGAGAATGCTGAGAGTTGTGGTTTTGCAACAACTGGAGGCACACTGGTTGGGAAACATTGTCTGTTTCCTAACTCAATGTTTCCCAACCCGTGTGCCTCCAGCTGTTGCAAAACTATAACTACCAGCATGCACTGATAAATTGTGCATGCTGGGAGTTGTAGTTTTGCAACAGCTGGAGGTCCCCCCCCCCCCCCCCCCGTGAATGTACAGGGTACATTCACATGGGCAGGGGCTTACAGTGAGTATCAGGCTACAAGTTTGCGATGCAGCAAATTTTGCGCGGCAGTTCAAACTCGCAGCGGGAAACTCACTGTAATCCCCCGCCCGTGTGACTGTACCCTAAAAACACTACACTACACTAACACAAAATAAAATAAAAAGTAAAAAAACACTACATATACACATACCGCTAAACAGCCCCCCTCCCCAATAAAAATTAAAAACGTCTGGTACGCCACTGTTTCCAAAATGGAGCCTCCAGCTGTTGCAAAACAGCAACTCCCAGTATTGCCGGACAGCCGTTGACTGTCCAAGCATGCTGGGAGTTTTGCAACAGCTGGAGGCACCCTGTTTGGGAATCACTGGCGTAGCATGGCGCTCTCTCACTTTGGAGCCCTGTCGTATTTCAGGGCAACAGTTTAGGGCCACATATGGGGTATCGCCGTACTCGGGAGAAATTGCCTAACTAATTTTTGGGGGCTTTTTCTCCTTTAACCCCTTATGAAAAGGTGAAGTTGGGGTCTACAACAGCATGTTAGTGTAAAAAAATAAATTTTTTACATTAACATGCTGGTGTTGCCCTATACTGTTCATTTTGACAAGAGGTAAAAGGGAAAAAGGCCCCCCAAAATTTGTAATGCAATTTCTCCCGACTACGGAGATACCCCATAAGTGGGCGCAAAGTGCTCTGTGGGCGCACAACAAGGTCCAGAAGGAAGAGTGCACCATGTACATTTGAGGTGATTTGCACAGGGGTGGCTGATTGTTACAGCGGTTTTGACAAACGCAAAAAAAAAAAAACACATGTGACCCCATTTTGGAAACTACACCCCTCACGGAATGTAATGAGGGGTGCAGCGTGAATTTACACCCCACTGGTGTCTGACAGATCTTTGGAACAGTGGGCTAAACATTTTGTACAGCCCACTGTTCCAAAGATCTGACAGACACCAGTGGTGGGTAAATGATCACTGTACCCCTTGTTACGTTCCTCAAGGGGTCTAGTTTCCAAAATGGTATGCCATGTGGGGGTTATTTTGCTGTCCTGGCACCATAGGGGCTTCCTAAATGCAACATGCCCCCCGAGCAAAATTTGCTCTCCAAAAGCCAAATATGACTCCTTCTCTTCTGAGCATTGTAGTTCGCCCATAGTGCACTTCAGGTCCACTTATGGGGTACCTTCATACTCAGAAGAGATGGGGTTACAAATTTTGGGGGGTATTTTCTGCTATTAACCCTTGCAAAAATGTGAAATTTGGGGGGAAACACACATTTGAGTGAAAAAAAAATATAAACACCTGTGGGGTATTAAGGTTCACTTTACCCCTTGTTAATTTCCCCAAGGGGTCTAGTTTCTAAAATGGTATGCCATGTGGGGATTTTTTGCTGTTCTGGTACCATGCCCCCCAAAAACCATTTCAGAAAAACGTACTCTCCAAAATCCCCTTGTCGCTCCTTCCCTTCTGAGCCCTCTACTGCACCCGCCGAACACTTTACATAGACATATGAGGTATGTGCTTACTCGAGAGAAATTTGGCTACAAATATAAGTATACATTTTCTCCTTCTACCCCTTGTAAAAATAAAAAAATTGGGTCTACAAGAACATGCGAGTGTAAAAAATGAAGATTGTGAATTTTCTCCTTCACTTTGCTGCTATTCCTGTGAAACACCCAAAGGGTTAAAACGCTGACTGAATGTCATTTTGAATACTTTGGGGGGTGAAGTTTTTATAATGGGGTCATTTGTGGGGTATTTCTAAGATGAAGACCCTTCAAATCCACTTCAAACCTGAACTGGTCCCTGAAAAATAGTGAGTTTGAAAATTTTGTGAAAAATTGGAAAATTGCTGCTGAACTTTGAAGCCCTCTGGTGTCTTCCCAAAAGTAAAATCACGTCAATTTTATGATGCAAACATAAAGTAGACATATTGTATTTGTGAATAAATTTTTTTTAATTTGGAATATCCATTTCCCTTACAACTTCAAAGTTAGAAAAATGCAAAATTTTCAATTTTTTCATCAAATTTTGGAATTTTTCACTAAGAAACGATGCAAGTATCGACAAAATTTTACCAATAACATAAAGTAGAATATGTCATGAAAAAACAATCTCTGAATCAGAATGAAAGGTAAAAGCATCCCAGAGTTATTAATGTTTAAAGTGACAGTGGTCAGATGTTCAAAAAACGCTCCGGTCCTAAGGTGTAAAATAGCCTGGTCCTTAAGGGGTTAAGCCAGTTGTGTCTTGAAGTGAGCTGATTTATCTTATCTTAAGAACTCCTTCCATCAATTCAGAATTTTTTTCAGAGAGGGTGCCCACATATGAGGTCTCCCTGGATTTCAAGAATTGTATATATTGGAAAGCATGTAAAATTACATTATTTTTTGACATCCTGGTATGAGGTCATCTGGCTTTATAAAATTGTATGTGAGACCAGATTTAATCTTATTTAGTTTCTTGGCTCATTCATATGTATAGTTAGGCTCCAATTTTGAGTAGTAGTGTGGTGTCAGATGTCTGTGTGCTTCTTTCAATCATTTTGAGGTGTTCATCATGACCAAAAAAAAGTTCAAAAAGATGAGCCTTAATATGTTACTTTTATTTGTATACAAGAAAATGATCAGAAATAATGAAATTGCTTTCTAGTGTACAGCCCATAAGCATTAAAACTGGACTATAAGTCCTCACAGGAACCCACATTAAAACCTATGTCAAATGTTACATGATTCTAAAGGGGCATCAGTGGGTCCTATGATATCCACTCCAATCATATTTAAAATAAATATTTGCATATATAAGCACTTCTATAAAACTGCCAAGCAAATTAAATACTTTGATTGAAGAGTTATTATATAGAACAGCACCTCTAATTCACCGCCAAAGCATTTCTTTCACTCTATATACAGGTGAGGTCATCAGGGTGGTGAGTGCGAAGTGGGTGGAAGTCAATATATGTAAGATAGTATTGCGTACCAGGTAGGGAAAGTTGTCTTTAAGGACAAAATCACTCTTGCCATACTATTGACATATATGCCTGTAACATCTGCGCTCTGGCCAGACAGGTTGGCCGTGAGCGCTCTCTTGTCATGTCCCCACTGCCCGTAACTCACCTCCCTGGTCTTTCTGTTCCTGCCGCTCTGGCGCATGTGCCCCTGCCTTCTAGGGCATGCGTTCACCAAAGCTCTTACATTTAAAGGGCCAGTCATTTAATTTAATTAATTGACTGGCCCTTTAATTTACTCATTTAATTAAGTGTATTCACCTGTGCTCTGGTTATAAGTACTTGCTTCTCCCTTGTATCCCTGCCGAATCTTTGTTGCCTTTGTGCCCTAGAGAAAGCATGAAGTGTTTCTGTGTTCCTGATCCTTGTTCCGTTACCTGACCCTGCACCTTTGCCCCTACCCTGACATCTACTACCTTGACCTCGTCTTGCCAGTTTACTTTTGTGCCACGCCACATCCTCGTCATTTGGACGAGTGCCAGGGGTAGCCACCTGGGTGCAGCTTGCTGCAGCAAGACCAACTTGCTTTGCAGCGGGCTCTTATGAAAACCAGCGGCACCTTAGACTCTGCTCCCTGGCATGGCTCTCGTCATCATCCATACAGGCCCAGAGGATTCACCACCTGCCGTGATCCGTTACAGGCCATGGATCTGGCCATGGATCCCGCTGGGGTGCCTTTGCCAGATGTCTCGGATCTTTCCATCAAAGGGGGTTGACAGTCGCAGCAGATAGCCCATCAGGCGCAACAACTGAATCAACTCTCAGCCATGGTGCAACAGCTTATTGACGCTCAGCAGCAGTATCCACCTGTTCCTGAGCCTCCTCCTGTGTCTGCAGTTTCTCCTCGGACCAAGCTTCGGTTGTCCTTGCCTTCTAAGTATGACGGAGATCCCAAGCTATGTAGGGGCTTTGTGATACAGTGTTCTATCCATCTAGAACTCATGGTGGATCTGTTCCCGACGGAACGTGCTAAAGTGACGTTTGTGGTCAGCCTACTTTCTGGAAAAGCTTTAGCCTGGGCTACTCCTCTCTGGGATCGTAGAGTTCTGGTCTCCTTGAACCTGTTGGCATTCCTTGCAGAATTCCGCAATGCATTTGAAGAACCCGCTTAAGCCTCCTCTGCCGGGTCGGCTCTTGTGAACCTCTGCCAAGGGAACTCCTCCATCGGCGACTACGCGGTTCAGTTCCGCACACTTGCCTCTGTACTTGCTTGCAACGACGAGGCCTTGTGCGCTACCTATAAAATAGGACTTTCCTCCAGAATCAAGGATGCTCTCAAGAACTTCCTTTGGAAAAAGAACCTGCCCGAACACGGCAATTACCTCATCTCGCATCCGTGTTCAAACATCCCCCTCTACTGTCTTCCTTGCCTCTAGCCAAAGAGGCTATGGAAGTGGACCATTTTCACTTAACGCCGCAGGAAACATCCTGTTGACGCAATGAGAATTTGTGCCTATACTGTGCCAGTCCGGAGCACTTGCTCAAAGACTTTTCTATAAATTCTCCACACCCGGGAGAACTCTCTCATCTTGGACAAGTAGGAGTGGCATCTCTTCATGTGAATATTACCTCTCCCTGCTTGACTACCCCTGTTTAAGTGTTTACCTCTGCCAAGACTTCTTTCATTCCTTCTGCTTTTTTGGACTTTGGTTACATATAGTTAGTATGGTTGAAAAAAGACATACGTCCATCAAGTTCAACCAGGGAATTGAAGGGAAGGGTGTAATTTCATTGGTGCCTCCCAGGTCCATAAGCACCGTCTTCCAGTGATGTGTCTTGTCAAGCCCTTGTACATTTCTTCTGTTAATGGACAAAATCTGAACTGTAAGGTGCAATTCCGCACTGAACCCCTCGCCATGCAAATGGAAGATTTGCATCAGGAAAAAATTGAGTTTTATGTGCTACCACATTGTACTTCGGTGCTTCTTCTTGGTCTTCCTTGGCTTCAACGTCATTCTCCACAACTTGACTGGAAATCTGGTGAAATCCCTTGTTGGGGACAATTTTGCCAAGATTCCTGTCTCATGCCTCCTCTTAGGCCTGCTTATAAAAGCTTCAGAGCCGACGCTCTTTCCAGATCCTCCGATGTCGCAGGATTGGACTCCACACCAATGCATAATGTTCCTCATGTGTTATCTTCTGTGCCTGTTAAACTCAGACGTAAAGTTTTGAATTGGGGACATTCTTCTTTGCCAGTTGGTCACCTTGGAAGATGGAAGACTCCACGGCAGAAACCTGCAAGTCCCTTTGCCATTCCAGAAACCCCTTGGTCTCATGTAGTGGGGAACTTTCTGAGTTCCAAAGGGGGGGGGGGGGTACTGTAACATGTGCACTCTGGCCAGACACGCTGGCCGTGAGTGCTCTCTTGTCATGTCCCTGTTGCTGGTGGGGCTGGGATTCGCATCGCAGGGCGTGCCTGCATGTGAATCCTACCCCTTCACTCACCTCCCTGGTCTTTCTGTTCCCGAAGCCAAGAGGCCTGTGCCCCTGCCACCTAGGGCGCGCGTGTGCCAGAGCACTTACATTTAAAGAGCCAGTACTCATTTAATTATGTGTATTCACCTGTGCTCTTGTTATAGGTACTTGCTCCTCCCTTGTGTCCCTGCCGGATATTTGTTGACTTTGTGCCCTAGAGAAAGCATACTGTGTTTCTGTGTTCAGTATGTGGACGAGTCGTGCCAGGAGTAGCGACCTGGGTACGGCCTGCCGCAGATAGACCAACCTGCTTTGTGGAGGGCTCTGGTGAAAATTAGACTTCGCTCCCTGGCACGGCTCATGTCATCATCCACACAGGCACAGAGGATCCACCACCTGCCGTGGCTGATTACAATGCCATAGCGTATATAGATTAACCTCTTAAGGAACAAGCGGTTTTCTGTTTTTGCACTTTTTCTTCCTTACCTTTTAAAAATGATAACCCTTTCAATTTTGTACCTAAAAATCCATATTAGAGCTCATTTTTTGCTTTGTAATGACATTAGTCATTTTACCCAAAAATCTACGGCGAAATGAAAAAAAATAATAATTGTGCGACAAAATTGAAGAAAAAACACCATTTTGTAAATTTTGGGGGCTTCTGTTTCTACGCCGTACATTTTTCAGTAAAAATTTCACTTTATCTTTATTCTGTAGGTCCATACGGTTAAAATGATATACTACTTATATAGGTTGGATTTTGTCATACTTTTGAAAAAACTTCATGCAGGAAAATTAATACATTTAAAATTGTCTTTTGACCCCTATAACTTTTTTATTTTTCCGCGTACAGGGTGGTATGAGGGCTAATTGTTTTTTTCGGTGATCTGAAGCTTTAAACGGTACCATTTTTGTTTTGATCTGACTTTTTGATTGCATTTTATTCCTTTTTTATGGTATGAAAAGTGACCAAAAAGACGATATTTTGGACTTTGGAATTTTTTTGCGCGTATGTCATTGACCATATGGTTAAATTTATGATATATTTTTATAGTTCGGACATTTACGCACGCAGTGATATCATATATGTTTATTTTTATTGGCCGGAGGAAGCACACTTAGTGTGCGAAATAAGAGCTCGGTCGCATATCACTATCCCCCCACTACCCTCTCCCTTTGTTATATTCATGTGAGTATGCTTCAATAAAAGAAGAACATACCAGCTGAATGGTGAGTTGCCGATTTCTTTCTCTTCTCTTGGAATATATGAATATCTCATTGTGTCAGAGCACCACCAGCAGCACCTAGCTACACCAACGCATATCCAACACTTTGATTTCCACCAATACCGCAGTGCCGTGCTACTTCTTATATGAACTGTTTATTTTTATTATGTTTATATACTTTTTTATATGGAATTTGGGAAAAGGGGGGTGATTTAAACTTTTAATAAGGAAGGGGTTAATGTGTGTGTTTTTAAACTTTTTTAAAACTTTTTTCTTTTTACACTTTTAGTCCCCTTAGGGGACTTTTAGGAGGAATCATTAGATTCCTCATACAGATCACTATGGTTGAATAGAACCACAGTGATCTGTGTGCTCTGCGCTTGAATGATAAAGCCTGGTCCTGCCAGGCTGTATCATTCAGAGAGACGGAGCCGACACAGGAGGAGAGGTAAGCCCTCAGGCTACCTCGGCAGTGGATCGCCCCCCCCCCCCCCCCCCCCCCGAGATCGCGCTGCGAATGGGCGATCCACCACACTGGACCACCAGGGACTGAATACAGGCACCTTTAGACGCCGCTGTCAACTTTGACAGCGGCGATCTAAAGGGTTAATAGCCGATCGCCGCATGTCGGCTATCAACACCTGCCCCCAGCTGCAGGAATCAGCTGGGGGCCGGCCGATATGACGCGGGCTCGAGTCAGGAGCCCGCGTCATACCCGGTTAAGGGCCATTGGACATGTACACATGTCCATGGTCCTTAAGAGGTTAATGAATACAGTTGGTAAAATTGTTGGTACAAGTGTAATTGTCCAGGCTGGTTCCTTCTTAGCTGCCAAGTTCCCACTGACTTCTGTCAAGGTGGGTTCTGTCAATTCTGCATCATGAAAATATTCCCCCTGAAGTAATTTTATATAGTAATATAGTCAGGGGTCAAGTCCTGGGAAAAAAGTGTGGGAACTCATCCAAGATTTCCACTCAAGGGCTGGTTCTGCTAATGGAAACGATGTACCTGCTGTGGAAAAAGTGCACAGTTCCCAAGCATTCCTGTAGGACTTGAGCCCTTAATATAATATAGTATATAGTGATTTCATATAGCTACAGAGCTTGCTTTCATCTAGCACTTTACAAGGACAAAATTAAAGTTCTCTAGAGAGAACATGATATTTAGCTTTACAGAGAGATTTGTAACATGGAAAGGCTTGGTTTACCTTAGGAAAGGTGTATATATATATATATATATATATATATATATATATATATATATATACACATATATATATATATATATATATATATATGTGTGTGTGTGTGTGTCCTGGACCTATTCACATTGATGTGCTGGACATAGTCTACTAATAGCAATGCTCAGGTTATCTCAGTACGTATACTTTTATCATGTTGTGGACAAGAAATTCCCATAGCCTGTTATAATATTGTAAACGTTGTGCCTTCTGTAAATATGTTCCTCCATGTTTCAATCTCAACTTTGACCTTTTCTTGATACTGTACAAAGCATAATAGTTCATATCTTAGTCTCTCAGAATTCCTGTAACTCAAGTTTTGTGCATAGTGTGCATTGTAGGCATGTAGAATTGCATCCGCAAGTCAGATGCTTGGGGAATTAGGTTCTCTTTTTATTAACTTTTTATTAAGTTTGGATAAAGAAAAATGTTGCTGGCCAGTTCTACCGATTCATGCAAAAGTGTCTTTAGTTTCCAAAAAAATGCAGTTCACTCTGGTACCTTTCATTTGAATAAAATATGTCCTCATACAGTGTTAGTAAACAGAAATTATAAAAATTGTCAATCCTTTTTTACTTTAATAGGAAACTGAAGACAATGAAAACAAACAATAATTTCAATAAAAGCTTTTCTGTACTTTTTCATGAATTTTAGGTCACCACTATAATTCACATTGGTATGTGTAACACATTGTGCTCCATCCGCATGCGCTGGCCGTAAGCGCATTGTTTCACTCTCCCCTGCTGCCAGTGGGGATGGGATTCGCATCGTGGGACGCGCCCGTAAGCAAAGCCCAGCCTGTTACTTACCACGGTCCTCTGCTGCCTCCTCCACTGCCTCTCAGCTGCAGCACACGTGTCTTCGTCTCCTAGGGCGCGCGCGGGCTGGAGCTCTGAAATTTAAAGGGCCAGTATGCCCATAATTATGTGCAACAACTGACACTATTCTATAAGTCCCTGCACCTCCCACTCTTCCCTGACAGATCTTCAGTGCCATTTGCCTGAGATTAAGCGTTCCCTTTGTCTGTTTGCCTAGCCCGTGTTCTGACCCTTCCACTACGTTATTTGACTACGCACCTTTGCCGCCAGCCTTGACCTTCTGCTTAGCCCAACTTTGTCTCTGCCTCATCCTACTGCACTTCACCTCGCCCAGCTACTTGTGTGGTCGAGACATATTGGGGGTAGCGACTTTGATGTCGCCTGTCGCAGCAAGCCCATCAGTGGCACCTTAGACTCTGCTCCCCAATAAGCCCCATGTCATCAGCCACACAGGTTAGTGGATCCACATCCAGTGTCATTATAGCAAGATCTGGCCCTGGATCCCGCTGGGGCACCTCTACCCGAGAAACTGGATCTCGCCATCGTGGCTCTCCAGTCGCAGCAGTTGGCTCAGCAGGCACAGCAGTTAAACCAATTGTCCGCCATGATGCAGCAGTTGCTTTCTGCCCTGCAACAACCGCAGCAGCCACATCCTCCTGCTCCATTATTGCCTCCCATTCCTGCAGTTACCATGGGATCCAAGCTCTGTCCCTTCCCGAAGAGTATGAGGGGATCCCAAGTCCTGTTGTGGTTTTGTGACACACATTAGCTCCATGCACATCAAGCTAGTGGTGAAACAGTTTCCTATAGAACGAGCAAAGGTGGCCTTTGTCCGCAGTCTCTTAACAGGAAGGGCCCTGGCCTGGGCAACCCCATTATGGGATCGCAGTGACCTACTCACAGCCAGTCTTAAGGCTTTCTTGGTTGAATTCCGAAGCATATTTGAAGAGCCTGCTCGTGCTTCTTCCACTGAGACGGCCTTGCTGAGTCTTTCCCAGGGCAACTCCTCTGTGGACAAGTATGCCATCCATTTGCAAACTATAGCTTCAGAGTTGTCCTGGAATAATGAAGCTCTTTGTGCCACATTCAAAAGAGGACTTTCTAGCAATATTAAGGATGCCCTTGCTGCCCAGGAATTGCCTTCTACTCTGAAAGATCTCATACAGTTGTCCTCTCGGATTGATATCTGTTTCTCTGAATGATGTGAGGAACAACGTCAGGAAAGGGAGTCTGCTCGACCTCAGCGCTTTTCTTAGTACATAGGTATCATCTGCCGGTGTCTCGCCTGTTGAAGCCCTTGTACATCTTTATGGTCAAAGGAGAAAATCTGGACTGTACTGTGCTATTCCACACAGAACCACTATCTATGCAGGTCAGAGTCTTGCATAAGGAGTACTTGTCTTTCTATGTACTTCCACATTGTACCTCCCCTCTCCTGCTGGGCCTTCCTTGGTTGCAACTCCATGCCCTGCAGCTGGATTGGAAAACTGGAGAAGTTCTCCATTGGGGACCTTATTGCAACGGTCACTGTATTCACACACGTCCGTCTAAGTTGGTGGCTCCATCTACTCCTCTGCCCGGTTTGCCTTAATTTCTTGAGGACTATGCTGATGTCTTCAGTGAGAAACAAGCTGAAGTTTTGCCACCTCATCATCCCTATGATTGTCCTATAGACTTAATGCCCGGGACCACTCCTCCTCGGGGAAGAATTTACCCTTTGTCTATTCCCGAAACTCAGGCCATGTCTAAATATATTCAAGAAAATCTTTACAAAGGTTTTCTCGAAAGTCATCTTCCCCTGCCGAAGCCGGATTCTTCTTTGTAGAGAAAAAAAATGGTTCTCTTTGACCTTGCATTGACTATCGCGGCCTGAATAAAATCACTGTCAAGAACCGCTACCCACTTCTCTTGATCTCGGAATTATTTGATCGTCTGTGTGGAGCGAGGATTTTCGCCAAACTGGACCTTCGAGGTGCCTATAACTTAATTCGCATAAGGGAAGGTGACGAATGGAAGACTGCGTTTAATACTCAGGATTAGTGTTGCTCGCGAATATTCGCAATTCGAATATTATTCGTGAATATCGCATATTCGCGAGTATAGCGCTATATATTCGTAATTACGAATATTCGTTTATTTTTTTTTCACAGTACACATCACAGTGATCACCCCTCTCTGCTTCCAGCTTGTGTGGTGTAAAGAAGGCTGTAATACTACTGTGTGAGACTGGCGCGCGAAAATTTGCATATGCGAAAATTATCATATGCTAATATTCGCATATGCGAATTTTCGCGTATGCTAATTTTGTATATGCTGATATTCACATATGTTAATTTTCGCATATGCAAATGTTCGCATATGCGAAAATAAAACGAGAATATAACGAATATGCGAATATTTGCGAATATATGACGAATATTCGTCCATATATTCGCGAATATTCGCGAATTCGAATATGGCCTATGCCGCTCAACACTACTCAGGATGGACATTTTGAGTATCTTGTGATGCCGTTCGGACTCTGTAATGCTCTAGCAGTGTTCCAGGAGTTCATCAATTATATCTTTCGCGACCTCTTATACACCTGTGTCGTGGTCTATTTGGACGATATTCTCATCTATTCGCCCAATCTTCAGACTCCTCATTCTCACATCCACCAGGTCTTACAACGTCTCCGAGACAATCATCTTTATGCTAAACTTGAGAAGTGTATTTTCGAAAAAAAACAAAACAGTCTTCCTTTTCTGGGTTACATCGTTACTAGTCAAGGTCTATAGATGTATCCTAACAAGTTGTCAGCTGTACTGGACTGGCCCTAACCTACTGGCTTAAAAGCTATTCAGCGCTTTCTAGGTTTTGCTAATTACTATTGGCAATTTATTCCTCGTTACTCCACCTTGGTAGCGCCCATTGTCTCACCAAGAAGACTTCTAATCCCAAGGTCTGATCTTCAGAGGCTGAAGATGCTTTTAAACAGTTAAAAACGGCCTTTGCTTCGGCTCCGATCCTGTCTAGACCCAACTCAGGCAAGCCTTTTCTTTTGGAGGTGGATGCTTCTTCAGTTGGAGCAGGTGCTGTCCTAACATACAAGTTCTCTAAGGGAAGAATTCTAACCTGTGTTTTTTTCTCTAAAACCTCTCCTTCAGAAAAAACAAAACTTTTCTATAGGAGACCATGAACTCTTGGCTATAAAGCTGGCCTTGGAAGAATGGCATCATCTCTTGGAGAGTTCTGTACACCCTGTTACTATATATTCTGACCACAAGAACTTGCTCTATCTTCAGACAGCCTATCAACTCAACCCATGGCAGGTCTGATGGTCTCTGTTCTTCTCCAGATTTGACTTCTACATCCACTTTCTTCCTGCAGAGAAGAATTTACGAGCTGACGATCTTTCCAGGTCTTCTGATGTGCATGACCGAGAATCTCCTCCTCAGCATATTATTCCTCCTGAGCGTCTCATCTCTGCAGCGCCAGCAACTCTTCAGCACCTGCCTCCTGGAAAGACTTACGTATCTCCCTGTTTAAGACTCAGAGTCTTGAACTGGGGCTATTCCTCTCTTTTGGCTGGTCATTCTGGAACTCGTAAGTCCCTACAGCTCATCTCCAGACAATATTGGTGGCGTAGTTAAAAACAGGATGTCATTGATTATGTCCATTCCTGTTCAGTCTGTGCCTGGGATAAGACCCCTTGTTCTAAACCAACAGGTCTTCTACAGCCTTTGCCAGTCCCAGAGCTCCCCTGGACCAATATTGCTATGGACTTCATTACTGACCTTCCATCTTCTGGTGGCAATACAATCGTCTGGGTGGTAGTGGACCGATTTTCTGAAATTGCTAATTTTGTTCCACTGCCAGGACTTCCATCTGCACTGCAGCTTGCTAAACTTTTCCTTTGCCACATCTTCCGTCTACATGGTTTGCCCTCACATATTGTATCCGACCGTGTAGTCCAGTTTGTCTCTAACTTCTGGCTTGCTCTCTGCTCACGTCTCCAAGTTGAGCTGGATTTTTCCTCAGCCTACCACCCTCAATCCTATGAACAGGTTGAGAGGCTGAATCAGGTCTTAGAAGACTATCTTCATCATTTCATTTCTTCTTGTCAAGACAACTAGGTTAATTTACTTCCTTGGGCAGAGTTCTCGTACAATCATAAGGATTCTGAATCCACTGGAACTTTCTTTCTTTGTAGTTTATCGGCTTCATGCTCATCCTCCTCTTCCCTTATCCTCTTCTTCCGGCTGATGAGCAAGTGCGGAATTTTACCACCATCTGGCAGAAGACATGTTGCTCTCTTTTGCATGCCACATGTATGAAGTCTCAAGCAGACAAGAAAAGACGTTCTCCTCCCAAGTTTTCTCCTGTGACAAAGTTTGGTTGTCGGACAAATATATCCACTTCAAAGTACCCAGTTATAAACTGGGCCCTCGCTATCTGGGTCCTTATAAAATCATGAAATGTTTAAATCCTCTGGCCTATTCTCTCCATCTGCTGTCCTCTCTCTGGATCCTGAATTCCTTCCATGTCTCTCTCTTGAACCCTGTCATCCTCAACCGCTTTTCTAAAAAAGACATCTCACCTACTCCCATCTCTGGCACCTCTGATGTTAACGTTGTTAAAGAAATTTTGGACTCCAAGTTTATCAGAGGAAAATGCTTTTTTCTTGTGGATTGGGAAGGATTCGGTCCAGAGGAGAGATCTTGGGAGCCAGAGGAAAATATCCTGGACCATGACATTCTCAGTAAATTTCTGAACTGCAAAAGGAGGGAGAGACCAAAGGGGGGTACTGTAACACATTGCACTCCAGCCGCATGAGCTGGCTGTGAGTGCGTTGTCTCGCTCTCCCCTGCTGCTAGCGGGGCTGGGATTCGCATCACGGGAAGCGCCCGCATGCGAATCCCAGCTGTCACTTACCACGACCCATTGCTGCCTCCTCCACTGCCTCTCAGCTCCCACGTCTCCTAGGCGGCACACGCGCCGGAGCTCTGAAATTTAAGGGGCCAGTACGCCCATAATTATGTGCAACACCTGACACTATTCTATAAGTCCCTGCCCCTCCCACTCTTCCCTGACGGATCTTTTGTGCCATTTGCCAGAGATTAAGCGTTCCCTAGCCCGTGTCCTGACCCTTCTGCTACGGTATTTGACTACGCACCTTTCCTGCCTGCCTTGACCTTCTGCTAAACCCGACTTTGTCTCTGCCTCATCCTACTGTACTTCACTTCGCCCAGCTACTTGTGTGGTCAAGTCGTATCGGGGGTAGCGACCTGGGTGTCGCCTGCTACAGCAAGCCCATCCTGCCTTGCGGCGAGCTCTGGTGAAGACCAGCGGCACCTTAGACTCCGCTCCCCAATACGGCCAGTGTCATCAGCCACACAGGTTGGTGGATCCACATAAAGCGTCATTACAGTATGATCATCACTATTACATGCTGTTTTGTGCCACCTGTCATAGATTGGTGTTCAGTACTGTGGAATATAAAGGCTTTATTCTCTGTCTTAGTTATGACCAATCACATTCTTCTTTGTGTAATGGAAAGTATAAAGATAGATATTATAGCAAAAGAAGTAGCCTGTGCATCAACTGTGCAGGAAATTACAGGCATTCAAGCTGCTCTAACATTTTGTGCCAAGGGTTCTGCAGGATTCAAACAGAATTCCAGGGGTAAAATGCTTGTTTTCCTAAAGGGAACATTTTATAGTGATTATAAACTCCTACCACTCACTTAAAGGTTACTCGTTGTTTCTTTGATTCCTTTGATTGTGTTTTGGCACTTTCTTCTTTGTATAATGAATAATTCATTGTAACAGTAGGTGTGATGCATTCAGTAAATATCAGAGCTGTTGTGCATTCAATTACAATACTAATTTGACTCCATCCTATAATAGCATTTGTCACTGTATTTTCTGATGGAAGTAAATAACAGAAATGACTCTTTATGTTTTAGTGTGACCTACCCATCACAAACAACATGTTTTTATATTCCAGTCCTGGGTGGTATGATATGGATGAGTCAGCGTTGACATCAGTGTCTTATGTTTTTTTTTATTTATTGTACTGCTGTACAGGTGTATAGTTATATGGGATTCAAAAATAAGGGATCCCAATGGCTTTCTATGCCACATATGCCATTTTTCCAACTGCTGGGTGCAGATCTGAAGAGTCCTCACTGTCCTCCTTCCTACTCACAGTTTGACACTAGGATAGGTAGTCTCATGGACACAATTTTTAAGAGAAACAGGTTGCCTAAAGTTGTCTTGAAGTGAATTCATATCAGGAGCTGACATTATCCCAAGCTCTTCTAGACTAATCCCCTTTGACAACATCTCAGCAGAGAAGTTTCTCTAGTTAACACATTCTCTCACAAAGGCATGTTGCATTAAATAAAACTGAACTTCCTCTTAGTAGAGAGGTTGGACTGCCAGATTCCTAGCTGTGTGAGCATGTTAATCCTTAGTACACTCAATCCAGGCCCCACAGATATCACATCCAATTTTCTACAAGAAGTGATATAGCAGGTAATTTTCCCTAAAATTACTCAACAGTATGGTTCAAACATTGCTTGGGAACAGTATAGGCTCATAGTCTCCTATTATGTACACTACTCCTGATCTTCTGGAATGAGAATAAGCATAATCTTGCCATTGACTCTGCTGATGTGTAGATACACTTATTGGCCACTGTATTAGATACACCTGATAAATTGCTTGTCAACACAAATAGCTATTTATCCAATCACATTACAGCAATGTAATGCATGAAAGCATGAAGACATGGTCAAGACAACTCGCTGAAGTTCAAACCGAGCATCAGAATGGGGATTTAAGTGACTTTTAATGCGTCATGGTTGTTGGTGCCAGACGGGCTGGTCTGAGTATTTTAAAAATTGATGATCTACTGGGATTTTCATGCAAAATCATATGTAGGTTTTACAAAGAATGTATACAAAGAGAAAATATTCATACAGCAGCAGCACATTGCCCCTGACTTCCATTCCAGTCAAATTCTCTCTCCAAAACCCAATGACATTCCTTCTCTTCTGAGTTCTGTATTGTGCCTGCAGAGCACTTTTCATCCAAATATGGGGCATTCATATACTCAGAAGAAATGGTGTTACATGGCTTTTTCTCCTATTATCCCTTGTGAAAATGAAAAATTTGGGGTAACACCAGCATTTTAATGAAAAAAAAAAAATCTATTTTCATGTCCCACTTTAACAAACATTTATCAAACACCTGTGGGGTGTTAAGGCTCACTTTACTGCTTGTTACTTTCCTTGAAGTGTGTAGTATCCAAAATAGCATGCCATGTGTTTTTTTTTTTTTTTGTTTTGTCTTTTGCTGTTCTTGACCATGGGGGCTTCCTAAATGCAACATGCCCCCAAAAAAACATTTCAGCAAAATTTGCTCTCCAAAAGCCCAATGTCGCTCCTTCCTTTCTGAGCCCTCTAGTGCACACACAGAGTGCTTTACATCCACACATGGCATATTTCCATACTTGAGAGAAATTGGGTTACAAATTTTGGGGGGCATTTTCTTTTTTACCCCTTGTAAAAATGAGGAAAAAATGGGGCTACAAGAATATGTTAGTGCAAATAAATTGAGATTTTGAATTTTCTCCTCCACTTTGCTGCTATTCCTGTGAAACACCTAAAGGGATAACAAACTTTCTGAATGTCATTTTGAATATTTTGAGCAGTGCTGTTTTCCTAATGGGGTCAATTATGGTGGATTTCTAACATAAACACCCTAAAATTCCCTTCAAGCTGAACTGGTCCCTGAAAAATTCAGATTTTGAAATTGTCATGAAAAATTTTAAAATGTCTTTCTCCTTCCCTGCTAGGTACTATTGTTCTCTTCATGAATGGCTTCGGTGGAATATTGCTCGGACTGGGCCCCAACATAGCGGTGAGTTGATCAACTACCACACCTTTATCCATGGCTTCTGATATCAATGTAGCGACCCTGAATGTTAAGGGTTTTAACACACCTGAGAAATGCTCACAGATACTATATTCCTTTTACAAACAATGGACCCATATTTTAGCTCTGCAAGAGACACATTTTAAAGATGGACATCTACCAACACTCAACAATAGATACTACACCACCTAGGTACATGGCACCAACCCGGACGCGCGTACTAAAGGGTTCTCCCTGGCATTTCACAAATCCCTCCCTATCACACTTTTAGACACGGTGGTCGACCCTAACGCCCATAATGCATTTGCCAATTGTGACCTCGTTGGGCATAAGCTCACAATAGCCTCAATCTATTCCCCCCAATAGTGATCAAATAGCCTTCCTTTCCATCATCCTAGATGCCTTGAGCTCCTTTGCAACCGGCCAAATTATCCTATGTGGTGACTTTGATACTCCATTGGCTCCTCTAGTTGACACGTCCTCGGGCCACTCTCTTCTATCTTACCGTAAATTGAATGTCCTATGGGAAAAAAAGTCACGTATAACAGTTATGCGATAGTTGGCGTGTTCTCCACCCGAATGGCCGGGACTACACTTTTTTTCCCATCCCCGTAACTCTTATAGTCGGATAAACTACATCCTCTGCCCACACCCCCTCTTACCCTCAGTCACATGTTCCACTATAGGCTCAATTACCTTTTCAAACCATGCCCCTGTTACTCTCACCTTCACGCGTCCCACTTTCTCAGAGCCCCACTCCACCTGGAAACTAAACATGTCTCTCCTTCTGGACACGCTATGCCTCTAGGAGTTAAAGATGACAATTTCCCATTTTCACTCTGATCACCACACAGATGACTCCTCTCACAAAATGTGAGGCTTTGAAATGTGTCTTGCATGGTGAAGCATGGGGCTCAGTTGAAGCGGGAAAACTCAACCAAATTAACCTCCCTCAATCAAGAACTCCATGCATTAGAAACTTTACACAAGCAATTCCAACAAGAACAGGCAATATTAGCCTAGGAAATATTAGTGTTAATCAATCAGAAACACAGTTTCTACCATCAACTCACAGGGAAACTTTTTTACGAATGGGACAATGAATCAGGTAGATTGTTGGCCAGAGCGCTTAGAGAGAAGAAATCCTCCCTTTTAACGAACCCCCTCTGTCTCATCTTACCCCTGATATACTCTCGGCCTTTCGCCAATACTACTCTGCCCTTTATAACCTGCCTCTGATTCTACAAATACTGCCTCTCACCCCTCCCTCCAACAATATATAGCATTTCTAAACTTTTCCCTGAAGTGATAACTTTGCTTGAGGCTCAGTTCACCTCGGAGGAGGTTAGTGTGACGATAGCATCTCTGCCTAGGGAAAAAAAGCCCTGGCCCAGACGGCTATACAGACAAATTTTCAAAGATCCTCCAACCTGAAGTGATTCCTCCCCTCCTACCCACCTTAAACTCGATTTCTGACGTCACACCCCCATCCCAAGCCTTTCTGGCGCCTTCATCACGGTCATACCTTAAGAGGGGAAAGACCCGACTTTGTGTCCCAGCTACTGGCTAAGTTCATTGCCAATAGACTGGTGACACATATGGATTCCCTAGTCCACAACAATCAATTTCGCTTCATTCGAAGTAGAGAAGCCAGGGATAATACTCTCCGGGCCTTCTCAATAGCACACCAAGTGCGCATGGGGAACATTCCCCTCTTCCTGCTCTCTCTGGATGCAGAAAAAGCCTTTGATCGTGTGGACTGGGGCTTCCTTGCCGCTACCCTTTCTCAGATTGGCTTGGGGACTGCAATGAGGGCGCATATACTGGCGCTCTACTCCCAACCTCAGGCCCAGGTACGCATAAATGGTCAGTTGTCCCCCCTGTTTAACATCTGTAATGGAATGAGGCAGGGATGCCCCCTGTCTCCTCTATTATATGTGCTGTCCATGGAGCATCTCCTGATGGCGATCAGACAAAATCCGGACATTAAGGGGCTCCATACTTCCTTGCACCATCACAAATGTTCCGCATTTGTGGATGACCTTATGCTTTTTCTGACCTCCCCACTCACGTCCCTCCCTTCCCTCCTTTCAACCATCCGCACCTATTCCCATTACTCCAATTATAATCTGAACCCTGACAAAAGCGAAGTGATCAACATTACCCTACCACCACACCTGGTCATGCATTTGAAAACCAATCACCCCTTTAGATGGTGCACTGGTTCGCTTAAGCATTTGGGTTTACAAGTCCCTGCTAATTTGAAAGATTCCTTTGGCCTAAACTTTCTCCCTCTGTTGAATACCATTAAAGCAGACTTGACCAGATGGGAGCGCAGAGACTTCTCATGGATAGGATGTATTAATATCATAAAAATGAATGTGCTCCCACGTCTTATATATCTCTTCTCTGGGGTACCCTTTTGCCGAGATTGTTTTTGGAAGTCTCTCCACGCTCCTCTCGGGCTTTGCCTGGGCCGGTAAACATCCAAGAATCGCCCAACGCATCCTAGCAAGACGTAAGTAGGAGGTGGGATTGAGCATGCCTGATTGCCGTTCATACTACCTTGCTGCAGTACTTTCTAGGGTACTCTATTGTAGCGCTGATACTCGCATGAAACAATGGATAGCCCTGGAACGGGACTCCACTCGCTTAGATCCCAGAACGGTATTAAGGCTCCCTAAGACTACTTTGACACCTGCTCATCTTCTCCCTCTTATCCCCGGTCACTGCTTCCATTGTCCATACACGCCGCTTTCTTCGGACTCACGTTCCGCTGTTCACCCCTAACGATCCTCTGACAGGGGTGTTAGGTAACCTGGATTTCCCCTCCGCGATGTCATCCCCCTCTTTCCTGGGCCTATCTAGAGCGAACGGAGCCTTCTTCACAAGATTCTTGTCCTCGATGGGATTGCTGCCTCTCGAGGACATCATCACGACTCCTACTATGGTCTTGTCCCAATCTCTCCGATACTTCCAGCTCAGACATTATTACCTGACTGTCCGAGATATCCTTTCCTTGAATCACCCTCTCTCCTCATTCGAGAAGCTTTGTCTGTCAAACTCACCAGTACATCGCCCGATTAGCACACTTTATACGCTGCTTCTCGATGCCTCTCTAGAAGATCCATTGCCATTCCGTAATGGTGGGGAAAAGGAGCAGAACAGGGATGGAGAGTGGGGGGAAAGTGATGAACCTCATCCATTTCATATAAAGCTCAAGAAACAAACTACAAAATACTTACTAGGTGGTACAGAGTTCCCTCCCTTCTAAATTTTACCTCGGGGTCCCCGACCTCTTTTGGAGATGCGGATAAACAGGTGGGACCATGTGCCATATCTGGCTGCGATGCTCGTTGTTGACTCCTTTCTGGTCCCAGATCCTAGACTTTAAACATAGACATACGTTTAGATAAAGACCCCACTTTGATTGCTGACTACGCAAACCAGTTGGATAGACATTTGAGAGTATGGAGTCCATGGATGACCTTCCTTTTCTCAGATGATTACAGGACCTTACATATACAGTAGTGACCACCCTCTACACCTATCCACATGCTTTTCTCAGGTATTTTCCCCGATACAAAAATTACCAGCCTAACCACCGCGTGGGATCCACCCAAGCAGTTAGACAACCGAGGTTAGTTCTCATTGTTTCCCCTCAATGTCAATGTCTCTGTTACGCCGAGCGCTCCGGGTCCCCGCTCCTCCCCGGAGCGCTCGCAACACCCTCGCAACTGCAGCGCCCCGGTCAGATCTACTGACCGGGTGCGCTGCGATACCGCCCCCAGCCGGGATGCGATTCGCGATGCGGGTGGCGCCCGCTCGCGATGCGCACCCCGGCTCCCGTACCTGACTCGCTCTCCGTCGGTCCTGTCCCGGCGCGCGCGGCCCCGCTCCCTAGGGCGCGCGCGCGCCGGGTCTCTGCGATTTAAAGGGCCACTGCGCCACTGATTGGCGCAGTTGGCCTAATTAGTGTGTTCACCTGTGCACTCCCTATGTATACCTCACTTCCCCTGCACTCCCTTGCCGGATCTTGTTGCCATTGTGCCAGTGAAAGCGTTTCCTTGTGTGTTCCTAGCCTGTGTTCCAGACCTCCTGCCGTTGCCCCTGACTACGATCCTTGCTGCCTGCCCCGACCTTCTGCTACGTCCGACCTTGCTCTTGTCTACTCCCTTGTACCGCGCCTATCTTCAGCAGTCAGAGAGGTTGAGCCGTTGCTAGTGGATACGACCTGGTTGCTACCGCCGCTGCAAGACCATCCCGCTTTGCGGCGGGCTCTGGTGAATACCAGTAGTAACTTAGAACCGGTCCACTAGCACGGTCCACGCCAATCCTTCTCTGGCACAGAGGATCCACCTCCTGCCAGCCGAATCGTGACAGTAGATCCGGCCATGGATCCCGCTGAAGTTCCACTGCCAGTTGTCGCCGACCTCACCACGGTGGTCGCCCAGCAGTCGCAACAGATAGCGCAACAAGGCCACCAGCTGTCTCAACTGACCATGATGCTACAGCAGCTACTACCACAGCTTCAGCAATCATCTCCTCCGCCAGCTCCTGCACCTCCTCCGCAGCGAGTGGCCGCTTCCGGCCTACGACTATCCTTGCCGGATAAATTTGATGGGGACTCTAAGTTTTGCCGTGGCTTTCTTTCACAATGTTCCCTGCACTTGGAGATGATGTCGGACCAGTTTCCTACTGAAAGGTCTAAGGTGGCTTTCGTAGTCAGCCTTCTGTCTGGGAAAGCTCTGTCATGGGCCACACCGCTCTGGGACCGCAATGACCCCGTCACTGCCTCTGTACACTCCTTCTTCTCGGAAATTCGAAGTGTCTTTGAGGAACCTGCCCGAGCCTCTTCTGCTGAGACTGCCCTGCTGAACCTGGTCCAGGGTAATTCTTCCGTTGGCGAGTACGCCATCCAATTCCGTACTCTTGCTTCCGAATTATCCTGGAATAATGAGGCCCTCTGCGCGACCTTTAAAAAAGGCCTATCCAGCAACATTAAAGATGTTCTGGCCGCACGAGAAATTCCTGCTAACCTGCATGAACTCATTCATCTAGCCACTCGCATTGACATGCGTTTTTCCGAAAGGCGTCAGGAGCTCCGCCAGGATATGGACTTTGTTCGCACGAGGCGTTTTTTCTCCTCGGCTCCTCTCTCCTCTGGTCCTCTGCAATCCGTTCCTGTGCCTCCCGCCGTGGAGGCTATGCAAGTTGACCGGTCTCGCTTGACACCTCAAGAGAGGACACGACGCCGCATGGAGAATCTTTGCCTGTACTGTGCCGGTACCGAACACTTCCTGAAGGATTGTCCTATCCGTCCTCCCCTCCTGGAAAGACGTACGCTGACTCCGCACAAAGGTGAGACAGTTCTTGATGTCAACTCTGCTTCTCCACGCCTTACTGTGCCTGTGCGGATATCTGCCTCTACCTTCTCCTTCTCTACTATGGCCTTCCTGGATTCCGGATCTGCAGGAAATTTTATTTTGGCCTCTCTCATCAACAGGTTCAACATCCCGGTGACCAGTCTCGCCAGACCCCTCTACATCAATTGTGTTAACAATGAAAGATTGGACTGTACCGTGCGTTACCGCACGGAACCCCTCCTAATGTGCATCGGACCTCATCACGAAAAAATTGAGTTTTTGGTCCTCTCCAATTGCACTTCCGAAATTCTCCTTGGACTACCGTGGCTTCAACGCCATTCCCCAACCCTTGATTGGTCCACAGGAGAGATCAAGAGCTGGGGTACTTCTTGTTTCAAGGACTGTCTTAAACCGGTTCCCAGTACTCCCTGCCGTGACCCTGTGGTTCCCCCTGTAACTGGTCTCCCTAAGGCTTATATGGACTATGCTGACGTATTTTGCAAAAAGCAAGCTGAGACTTTACCTTCTCACAGGCCTTATGACTGTCCTATTGACCTCCTCCCGGGCACTACTCCACCCCGGGGCAGAATTTATCCTCTGTCCGCCCCAGAGACTCTTGCTATGTCTGAATACATCCAGGAAAATTTAAAAAAGGGGTTTATCCGCAAATCCTCCTCTCCTGCCGGAGCTGGATTTTTCTTTGTGTCCAAAAGAGATGGCTCCCTACGTCCTTGCATTGATTACCGCGGACTTAATAAAATCACGGTAAAGAACCGCTACCCCCTACCTCTTATCTCAGAACTCTTTGATCGCCTTCAAGGTGCCCACATCTTTACCAAACTGGACTTAAGAGGTGCTTATAATCTCATCCGCATCAGGGAGGGGGACGAATGGAAAACTTCATTTAACACCAGAGATGGACACTTTGAGTATCTGGTCATGCCCTTTGGCCTGTGCAACGCCCCTGCCGTCTTCCAAGACTTTGTTAATGACATTTTTCGTGATCTCTTATATTCCTGTGTTGTTGTGTATCTGGACGATATTCTGATTTTTTCTGCCAACTTAGAAGAACACCGCCAGCATGTCCGCATGGTTCTTCAGAGACTTCGAGACAATCAACTTTATGCCAAAATTGTCACGATGCCGGCTGGCAGGAGGTGGATCCTCTGTGCCAGAGAGGGATTGGCGTGGACCGTGCTAGTGGACCGGTTCTAAGTCACTACTGGTTTTCACCAGAGCCCGCCGCAAAGCGGGATGGTCTTGCTGCGGCGGTAGTGACCAGGTCGTATCCACTAGCAACGGCTCAACCTCTCTGACTGCTGAAGATAGGCGCGGTACAAGGGAGTAGACAGAAGCAAGGTCGGACGTAGCAGAAGGTCGGGGCAGGCAGCAAGGATCGTAGTCAGGGGCAACGGCAGGAGGTCTGGAACACAGGCTAGTAACACACAAGGAAACGCTTTCACTGGCACAATGGCAACAAGATCCGGCGAGGGAGTGCAGGGGAAGTGAGGTATACATAGGGAGCGCACAGGTGAACACATTAATTAGAACCACTTGCGCCAATCAGCGGCGCAGTGGCCCTTTAAATCGCAGAGACCCGGCGCGCGCGCGCCCTTGGGAGCGGGGCCGCGCGCGCCGGGACAGGACCGACGGAGAGCGAGTCAGGTACGGGAGCCGGGGTGCGCATCGCGAGCGGACGCCACCCGCATCGCGAATCGCATCCCGGCTGGAGGCGGTATCGCAGCGCACCGGGTCAGTGGATCCGACCGGAGCGCTGCAGTAGCGAGAGTGTAGCGAGCGCTCCGGGGAGGAGCAGGGACCCGGAGCGCTCGGCATAACAAGCAGAGAGCACTGTGGTCAGATAAAAAAGAAATGTAAAAAGAAAAGAACTTCCTGTGGAGCATGTAGCAGCTGATAAGTACTGGGAAAATTAAGATTTTTAAATAGAAGTAATTAGAAGTAATCTGTTTAACTTTGGTGATTAAAATGTTTTCCAGGGGAGTATCCCTTTAATACATTCATACATTCTAGGGACACATCTTATCTAAAAGGAACTGATGACAGCTAAGCAGTCATTTTAGTCAATTTAGCACAGTCTAAGTCCAAGTGATAGTTTGTATGGGTCCTAAAAATGGTCTATAAGTATATAAACAACCGTGCTAATTACAGTCTGAAACTAACACAATAAAATACAGTTATTCTCAAAATAAACTTACTCTAATGCCTCATTGGAATTTTTGTTTACTGGAGTTGAGCACTAGTGAAAGGGATTTCTAAAGATTTTATTAAAAAGAAACAGAGCTTCTCAGGTTTGCATGCCTCGGGTCATACATTTAGTTTTCTAAGCATGAAAAGAAAATCATACAGCAATAAAAGTGAATTACGTAGGGAGCACATTGTATTTAGAACTGCGTGAAGGACATTGGAAGTCTGTTAATCTGCTTTGACAATGATTCATCCATTAGCTTTTCAACAACACGTCTAATATTTCAGTTTGCTAATCTCAATCACAAAGCTAAAGCAGAAAAAATCCATCAGCAGCTGAACTCATAGAATGTTACATAACATCTGATTCACAAAATATCGTTGTGTACTATTTATATTACATAATGTACTTATAGAAATAATTCCAGGTTAAAATGAATCTTTCATGAAATCTTTTCTGAGCAGAAAAGTGCAGTTTAATACCATCAGGGCAACACTTGCATAATTATTGTGCTACTCTTGTAGCCTCAAGAAAACACCGTAACAATCATAAAAAATGTGAATAAATAACTATGTAATTATAGACCTACAATTGCTATGGGATCAAGCTGGTCAAAGCCTCTGCTAACCAATGTCAGAGGGGCACCATTTTACATGTTTGAGCTTTTGTATTGCATAATGAAGCTTGTTTCAATAACTGTAATATGCATAGATTAATCTACACAAACTTGTCTCAGGTTGTTATTAAAAAGTCAGTTATTTTGTCAAAATGATGGCTGGGTATGGGCTTCATGGGTTTTGGGTGTTTGGTGTGCAATGCATGTAGAAAGGGGAGTAATACTTATAGATAGGGATGTCCTTATACCATTTTTTTAAGACCGAGAACGAGTACCGATACTTTAATTCTAGTACTCGCCGATACCAAGTATGAGTACTTATATTTTAAAGGGAATCTGACAGCAGGGTGACGCAGTTTCTGGCGCTGTTTACCGTGCTGATATGTGGGTCCTTCTTGTGTACAAAGGAATTTGCCTTGGCGGCAAGACCGATGATCACATGGGGAGCAGCGATAGAAACCGGGTCACCTGCACTATCTACCTATATCACCGGGTCACCTGCACTATCTACCTATGAATTCAAGTTAGTGCAGGTGACTCTGCTGTAAGATTGTCTTTAATAGTAGGTAGTATCCCCTTGTAGGTAGTATCCCCTTGCAGACATTAGCAGCAGCCCCCCGGCAGTCATTAGTAGCAGCCCCCCTTGTAGACAGCAGCCCCCCCTATAGACTGCAGGCCCCCCTTATAGACTGCAGGCTCCCCTTGTAGACAGCAGCCCCCCCTATAGACTGCAGGCCCCCTTGTAGACAGCAGCCCCCCTTGTAGATAGCAGCCCCCCCTTGTAGACAGCAGGCCCCCCTTGTAGACAGCAGGGCCCCACTTGTAGACAGAAGCCCCCCCCCCCCCTGTAGGCTGCAGACCCCCCCTTTAGACAGTGGGCCCCCATTTAGACAGCAGCAGGTCCCCCCCCGTTTAGACAGCAGCAGGGCCCCCATTTAGACAGCAGCAGCAGGGCCCCCCTTTAGACAGCAGCTGCAGGGCCCCCCTTTAGACAGCAGCTGCAGGGCCCCCCTTTAGACAGCAGCAGCAGGGCCCCCCTTTAGACAGCAGCAGGGCCCCCCTTTAGACAGCAGCAGCAGGGCCCCCTTTAGGCAGCAGCAGGGCCCCCCTTTAAACAGCAGCAGCAAGGGCCCCCTTTAGACAGCAGCAGCAGGGCCCCCCTTTAGACAGCAGCAGCAGGGCCCCCCTTTAGGCAGCAGCAGCAGGGCCCCCTTTAGGCAGCAGCAGCAGGGCCCCCCCTTTAGGCAGCAGCAGCAGGACCCCCTTTAGGCAGCAAGCTCCCCTGTAGACATTAGTAGCAGCACACAGCTCACCTGCAGCTGTCCTCCGTCGGGTGCTACCGCTCCACTGCCCAGTTCTTCAGTCCTCCCAGTCCGCATCGTGTTGTCCTATGGAGGAGCATGTGACATATACGTCACTCCGCTTCCTCCGTAGCGTTACGCCGGGCGCAGGGGAGGAGGAGGAGTGACGTGTGTATCACATGCTCCTTCATGGAACACTATGAAGCAGACGGGAGGACCGGAGAATGGGGCAGCAGAGCGGCAGCAGGTACCGGACATGGTATCGGGGACATTAAACGAGTCCCCGATACCATGTAAATGGCTAGTATCGGCCCCGATACTGATACTAGTATCGGTATCGGGACATCCCTACTTATAGAGTACCTGTCATATCCGACTAAAAATGCTATATATACTTAACCCCTTAAGGTCCAAGCCCATTTTCACCTTAAACCCTTCCGAGCACGAGCGTAAACTTACGCTCGTAGCCGACTCCCGTTATGTGAAGCATGCTTAGGAGCTGAGCGCACTTCATACCCAACAGGTCCCGGTTGCTATCAGCAGCCAGGACCCGCGGCTAATACCAGACATCGCCGATGGGGCTGATGTCTGGTATTAACCCTTTAGACTCCACAATAAAAGTTGACCGTGGCATCTAAAACTGGAAAAAATCATTGCTGGTTATCTCAGTGGGCTGTTTGGGACCGCCGCAGTGAAATCGTAGTGTCCCGAACAGCTGAGAGGACAGCGGGAGGATGCTTACCTTGTCTCCCTCCGCCCGATCGCCACTTTGCTGCTCCGTGCCTGAGATCCAGGCTGGAGTAGCAGAACACCGATAACAGTGATCAATGCAATGCTATGGCTTTGCATTGATCAGTGTCTGCAATCAAGGTATTGCATGTTATAGTCCCCTATGGGGCTAAAACATTGCAAAAAAAAAGGTAGAAAAAAAGTTAAGAAATGTGATTTAACCCCTTCCCTAATAAAAGTTTGAATCACCCCCCTTTAAATGTCCAAGCTATGAAAATATAATGTACACGTATAATGTTCACGTAAAGAAAATTCAAAAGTCCAAAATTGCGTATTTTTGGTCCCTTTGTATACCCTATAAAAATTTATAACAGGTGATCAAAAAGTCCCATTAAAACAAATATGGTACCAATAAAAACTTCAGATCATGGGGCAAAAATGAGCCCTCATATATCCCCGTATACAGAAAAATAAAAAAGTTAAAGGAGTCAGATGATGACAATTTTACACATGGTGCATGTAATTATAATTTTTTAAAATAGTAAAATAAAATAAAACCTATATAAATTAGGTATCCTTGTAACCGTATGGACCTACAAAATAAAGATAAGGTGTAATTTTTACCGAAAAGTGCATTGCGTAGAATCGGAAGCCCCCAAAATTTACAAAATGGCGTTTTTATTTTTCAATTTTACCCCACAAATATTTTTTTTCTGGTTTGGCCGTAAATTTTGTGGTAACATGATTGATGTCATTATAAAGTACAATTGGTGGTGCAAAACATAAGACCTCATATGGGTCTGTAGGCGCAAAATTGAAAGTGTTATGATTTTTAGAAGATGATGAGGAATAACGATAATGCATAAACAGAAAAACCCCGCATCCTTAAGGGGTTAAGGACCAGAGCATTTTTTGCACATGTGACCGCTGTCACTTTAAGCATTAATAACTCCTTTACTTATGAATTTGATTCAGAGATAGTTTTTTCGTGACATATTCAAATTTTTTTTTTGCGTATATGTCAGAACCACTGTAAAATCAGCCACCACAGTGCACAGTTTAGGACTCAAATGTACATAGTGCGCTCTCACTCCTGAGCCATGTTGTGCACCAGCAGAGAACTTAACGTCCATATATGGCATATTTCCGTACTTGGGAGAAATTGTGTTACAAATTTTGTTGGTCTTTTTTTCCTTTTACCTCTGAAAAAAAAGTATGGGGCAACACCAGCATGTTAGTGTAAAAAATTAAAATACACTAACATGCTGGTGTAGACCCCAACTTTACCTTTTCATAAGGGGTAAAAAGAGAAACACCCCCCCCCCTCAAATCTTCAGCTGTTGCAAAACTACAACTCCCATCATGCACTGACAGACCATGCATGCTGGGAGTTGTAGTTATGCAACAGCTAGAGGCACACTGGTTGGGATTGGGAAACACTGAGTTAGGTAACAGACTACCGCAGTGTTTCTGCACCACTGTCTGTTTCCTAACTCAGTGTTTCCCAACACATGTGCCTCCAGTTATATGGGAGTTATAGTTTTGCAACAGCTGGAGGCACATAGGTTGGGAAACACTGAGTTAGGAAACAGACTGTGTTTCCCAGGCAGTGTGCCTCCAGTTGTTGCAAAACTACAACTCCCAGCATGCCCAGACAGCAGAAGGGCAAGAGTTGTAGTTATTCAACAACTGAAGGAGAACAGTTTGGAGACCACTGTGTAGTGGTGTCCAAACTGTAGCCCTCCAGATTTAGCAAAACTTCAACTCCAAGCATGCCCAGACTGCCCAGGCATGCTGGGAGTTGTAGTTCGGCAACATCTGAAGGGCCAGATGTTGCCAAACTACAACTCCCAGCATGCATGGACAGTCTTGGTATACTTTGAATTGTAGTTTTTCAACATCTGGAGCGCTACAGTTTGGACACCACTGTATAGTGGGCTCCAAACAGCGTCCTTCCAGATGTTGCAAAACTACAACTCCCAGAATTCCGAGACTGTCCAGGCATGCTGGGAGTTGTAGTTCTGCAACATCTGAAGGGCCAGATGTTACAGATCTACAACTTCCAGCATGCCTGGACTGTCTGGGCATGCTGAGAATTGTAGTTTTGCAACATCTGGAAAGACAAACTTTGGAGACCACTGCACAGTGGTCTCCAAACTGTGGCCCTGCAGATGTTGCAAAACTACAACTCCGAGCATGCTCACACAGCCAATGGCTGGCTGCCGCCGGTTCAGCTGTCTGCAGCCGGTTCTAAGGTATCTGCCGCCGGTCCCCTCCCCCGCCACACTTACTCCCGCAATTGTCACTGTCATCTTCCCCGGCTCTTCCCGGACTTCCAGAGCGAGCAGAGTGGGGGATCTCAACTGTAACCCCTCAGTCCCTGCCCTGCCAATCACAGGGGATAGGAAGAGGTGGCACCCCTGCCACCTCACTCCTATCCTTCAGGATGATCGGGGCGGTCACCAGAGACCCGATCAGCCATAATTGCATTGAATTGAATTGATCGTCGATTTGCGGCGATCGCCGACATGGACGGGGAGGGGGGTAGTGGGATGCCTGCTGAATGATTTTAGCAGGCATCCTTGTCCGGTACCCGCCCGGCACGCGATGGGGACTGGAATTCCCACAGACGTACAGGTACGCTCTGTGTCCATAACTACCAGGACGTCAGGGCATACGGGTATGTCCTTAAGGGGTTAAAGGGGTACTCCAGGATTTTTTTATTTGACTATGTTACAGGGGCTGTAAAGTTAGTGTAGTTCATAATATAGTGTCTGTACCTGTGTGTGACGGTGTTCTTACAGTTCTTATGTGATTTTCACCCCAATATTTATTTTTAACAGCATACAACATTACTCATGTCTCTGGATTTTCCAGGTTGCAGTGTGTAGAGACCTGACACCACTAGGCAGTTGTGCAAAGGGAGCCAGTCCTGCTTTATTGGGTGGCGACAGAGAGATAATTTTGCAACAGCTGTAGGAACCCTGATTAGAAAACATTGATCTATTGAGCTTGTTTGTGCTGCAGTGGGTGCAGTGGCTGATGTTTGGGAGGGAGGAATGTAACTTCACACTTACAAGCATGGAACTATGGGATGTGTAGTTTAGGAGACCAAACTCCAACAAGAAATATCCAGATAGCCTCGCAGGTATATACTAAAATCACCTTATGGTGGATAACCCCTTTAATCCGGATCATGTGCAGGATGAAGTTTTGAATTTGTCTAGCACCCATATTTTTCTCACAAATACCTTGTGTTTGTTTCTCACTTGGTTTATCATTCTGTGCTTTGGAGTGGGCATGTCCTCACTCTACATGACTCATCTTCCTGAGTCTGCTGTGCTGGGTCTCTTTATCCAATCACTGCAGGCTGCTCTGCAACCCTCTCCTCTCTGTTTTCATACTGCAGTCTGATAGGACAGATGTGAGCACAGAGGAGTGATAGTCCCGCTCATTGGACTTTGTCCTTCCTCTGCTTCACCTTGGACAAGGATGATGCTGCAATTGGACAGAATGTTCTAGATGGTATCGGGGTCCTCTAGTTTGTTTTTATAAGCCATGATTGTATAAGCTATGATTTCTATAAAAAAGAAAATAAATTTTTCTGATTAAGTGTATAAGAAAGGTTAATGTTTTGCTAAGACGTACAACATATAAAAAGCTTAAGAATCTGATAGTGCCCATTTATCAAATAAAATTATTCTATAATGTTTTAGGCATAGAATAATTATTGTTATTTTTACTTCATTAAATGGGTACTCTGGTGGAAAACGTTTTTATATTTAATCAACTGGTGCAAGAAAGTTAAATAGATTTGTCCATGTCAGGAACTGTCCGGAGCAGGATATGTTTGCTATGAGGATTTGCTCCTACTCTGGACAGTTCCTGACATGAACAGAGGTGTCAGCAGAGAGAATTGTGGTCAGACTGGAAAGAAATACACTCGAAGGCCGAAGATTTTTTTTAAATAGAAGTAATTTACAAATATACAGTAGAATGAAGATAGAAATATGTCCGCACTCACCATGCCATTTCAAGTGGTTCGCTTTATTGTGTTCTTCAAATTTCGATTAAAAAGCATGTAACAAAAAAACCCGAGTGCAGGGAGGGGGAGCTGCTCCGGGCAAGGAGACTAGGAGCGGCTGTCAGGAACAACAGCACCGTTTTGCGTTATTCACGCATCTTCCGGTTATGGAAGAATCCAATAAAGCGAACCACTTGAAATGGCATGGTGAGTGCGGACATATTTCAATCTTCATTCTACTGTATATGAAAGACTGTCTCTTTAATTGTCCAGCACCATATACCAGCCATACACCCAAACACATTGATTGTTACACCTGCATAGTGGTTCTCTAGCAGTGTCCACCCATTTTTCTTCTTCTACTTAATTTACAAATATGTTTAACTTTCTGGCACCAGCCGATTTTATTTATTTTTTTTCCTACCAGAGTACCGCTTTAACCTCATGTATAACTATTTAGTTTAATTTTTAATATAAGCTGTGACCACATACAATTTTAACTCCACTAAGCTCCTATTTCCACTGAAAATCAACTTTTGACCAAATTGTTTCTTAGATTCTTAGGGCATATATATGATATAATTTAACTCTACAAAATTTGGCAATTACTAAAAAAAAAAAAAAAAAAAAATTACACTTTTTGTCTCTTGGAAGGGACATTCTTTTCTTTCTTGTTTCCTTTTCATACACTGAATACCTTTCCTCCATCTAGTTACCCTGTCTAAAAGTCTTGACATTGGTTTGTTGGCCTCTAATATAAATTTAGCCTTATTGTTTACTCATCTTAGATAACATAGAAAAGAAGAAAATGCAGCACTCCGTATAGACTCAGTTAGCAAAGTGTTATTCATAGTCAACATTTCAGCTGTATCTTAGAGCTCTAAATGTGTTGCACAAAGATTAATATCACTCTGAATCTATTTCGAGTGCTACCCTTCCTTGTACCAAGGTCTTGTTGACTGGCACCACTGCATCAAAAGATCAATGCTGCTCTCCTGTAGATATACAATATAAAAGGGGAGAACTGGTAACCATTGTAATCCAGAACAAGGGGCACTGAGTTTGTGCTGTATCCTACACTTTTCATGTCACATTCTAAGATCCATACCTGGTTCACTTCTTTAATTGACATAACCTTTTAAGAGCTTGTTTTTTGCAGGAAAATTTCAGCTTTTTAATGTAGACCCACCAACAGACATTAGTGATCCATTAAACCCTCAGATACTATGATTAATACTAATCATGGCATCTGCAGCAATGCAATTGAAATGGCTGATCGGATGGCCCACAGCTTGACCGCAGAGATCCGATCAGCCAAGATGGCGGACGAAGATCCCCTGACCCTCCTCCGCTGCTCTCCTGGAGTCTTGTTTAGTCTGCCTTCTAGCAGATCAGAGAAGAGGATTGTCAATAATACTGATCAGTGTTATGCATATGAATAGGACTGAACAGTATTGGCAATCTGATGAATGCTATAAATAGAATCCTATAGGAACATAAAAAAGCAAAAAAATAAATTTTAAAAAAGTAAAAAAGAAATTGAAGCCCCTCCCCAATAAAAATCTATAGTAATAGGTGGTCAAAAAAGGGGAATTTTAACCCCTTAAGGACATGCACCGTAAATGTAAGGCGCTGCATAGCATCGCTTAGCGCACAGCGCTATACATTTTTTGTGCAGCTGTGACACAAGCACAGGAGCTGCGCTTGCTTCATTCCTGCCGGTAATGGTGGACATCAGCGATCGCGCTGATGTCTACCATTAACCCCTCAGGTGCCGTGACCAATACAGATCATGGCATCTGCGGCAGTGCAGCACTTATAATGGCTGATCTGATCGCCTGCAGCCTGCGGGAATCAGATCAGCCAAGATGGCGGACAGAGGTCCCTCACCTGCCTCCGTCTATCTCCTGGGGTCTTCTGCACTGATCTGCCTGTCAACAGACCAGAGCAGAAGATCGCCGATAATACTGATCAGTGCTATGCCCTAGCACTGAACATTATTAGCAATCTAATGATTATCCCTGTGGGGACTAAAAAAGTGTCAAATAAATGTTGAAAAAAAGTTTTAAAAAGTTTAAAAAAATATGAAAAAGCCCCTCCCCAATAAAGTTTTAAATCACCCCTTTTCCCCATATTAATACAAAAAAGCATAAAAAAGGTAAATAATAAACATATTTGGTATTGTTGCATGCGTAAATGTTCGAACCATAAAAATATCATGTTAATGATATTTTAAATAAAAAGCGATCAAAAAGTCACATATATGCAAACGTGGTACCAAAAAAAACTACAGATCATGCAGTATTCCTAAAATTTTAAACATACTGATTTTGTAAAAAAAAGTTTGAGATTTTTTTAAAAGCAGTAAAATAATAGAAATGTAGGTAACCATGGGTATCATTTTAATTGTATTGACCCAGAGAATAAAGAAAACATGTAATTTTTACCATAAAGTGTACAGCGCAAAAATGAAACCCCCCAAATTTGCTAAATTATGATTTTCGTTTAAATTTCCTTACACAAAAAATATTTTTTGGCTCTTACCATACATTTTAGGGTAAAATAAGTGATGTAATTGCAAAGTACAACTGGTCATGCAAAAATCAAGCCCTCATATGGGTCTGGGAATGGAAATATAAAAGAGTTATGAATTTTAGGAGGCAAGGAAGAAAAAACAAAAATGCAAAAATAAAATTGGCTGTGTCCTTAACCCCTTAACGATGCAGGACGTATATTTACGTCCTGCGCCGGCTCCCGCGATATGAAGCGGGATCGCGCCGCAATCCCGCATCATATCGCGTCGGTCCCGGCGCTCATCAACGGCCGGGACCTGCGGCTAATACCACACATCGCCGATCGCGGCGATGTGCGGTTTTAACCCTTTAGAAGCGGCGGTCAAAGCTGACCGACGCTTCTAAAGTGAAAGTGACCCGGCTGCTCAGTCGGGCTGTTCGGGACCGCCGCGATTTCACCGAGCAGCTGACCGGACACCGGGAGGGCCCTTACCTGCCTCCTCGGTGTCCGATCGAAGAATGACTGCTCCGTGCCTGAGATCCAGGCAGGAGCAGTCAAGCGTCGATAACACTGATCACAGGCGTGTTAATACACGCCTGTGATCAGGATGAGAGATCAGTGTGTGCAGTGTTATAGGTCCCTATGGGACCTATAACACTGCAAAAAAAATGTAAAAAAAAAGTGTTAATAAAGGTCATTTAACCCCTTCCCTAATAAAAGTTTGAATCACCCCCCTTTTCCCATAAAAAAAATAAAACAGTGTAAAAAAAATAAATAAATAAACATATGTGGTATCGCCGCGTGCATAAATGTCTGAACTATAAAAATATATCATTAATTAAACCGCATGGTCAATGGCGTATGCGCAAAAAAATTCCAAAGTCCAAAAAAACGTATTTTGGTCACTTTTTATATCATTAAAAAATGAATAAAAAGTGATCAAAAAGTCCGATCAAAACAAAAATCATACCGATAAAAACTTCAGATCACGGCGCAAAAAATGAGTCCTCATACCGCCCTATACGTGGAAAAATAAAAAAGTTATAGGGGTCAGAAGATGACATTTTTAAACGTATACATTTTCCTGCATGTAGTTATGATTTTTTCCAGAAGTGCGACAAAATCAAACCTATATAAGTAGGGTATCATTTTAACCGTATGGACCTACAAAATAATGATAAGGTGTAATTTTTACCGAAATATGCACTGCGTAGAAACAGAAGCCCCCAAAAGTTACAAAATGATGTTTTTTTTTCGATTTTGTCACACAATGATTTTTTTTTCCGTTTCGCCGTGCATTTTTGGGTAAAATGACTAATGTCACTGCAAAGTAGTATTGGCGACGCAAAAAATAAGCCATAATATGGATTTTTAGGTGGAAAATTGAAAGGGTTATGATTTTTAAAAGGTAAGGAGGAAAAAACGAAAGTGCAAAAACAGAAAAACCCTGAGTCCTTAAGGGGTTAAAGGGGTATTCCGGGAGAAAAACTTTTTTTTTTTTTTTATATATCAACTGGCTATAGAAAGTTAAACAGATTTGTAAATTACTCCTATTAAAAAATCATAATCCTTTCAATAATTATCAGCTGCTGAAGTTGAGTTGTTGTTTTCTGTCTGGCAACAGTGCTCTCTGCTGACATCTCTGCTTGTCTCGGGAACTCCACAGAGTAGAAGAGGTTTGCTATGGGGATTTGGTTCCAAACTGGGCGGTTCCTGAGATATGTGTCATCAGAGAGCACTTAGACAGAAAAGAACAATTCAACTTCAGCAGCTCATAAGTACTTAAAGGATTAAGATTTTTTTTTATAGAAGTCATTTACAAATCTGTTTAACTTTCTGGAGCCAGTTGATATATAGAAAAAAAGTTTTTCCCTGGATAACCCCTTTAAGATGAAAATGAGCTGAGTCCTTAAACATACTTAATTTTTTAAAAGCAGTAAAATAATGGTAAACTATCTAAACATGGGTATCATTTTAAACATATTGACCACAGAATAAAGAAAACATGTAATTTTTACTGTAAAATGTAGAGCCGGAAAAGTGCGGTTTTCTTTTCATTTTCCAGACATAAATAATATTTATTTTGGTGTTGCCATACATTTTATGGTAAAATGAGTGATGTCACTAAAAGTACAGTTGGTTGTAAAAAAAAAAAAGCCCTCATACGGGTCTGTGGATGGAAATATGAAGGGTTGGCTCTTAGAAGGTGAACAGGAAAAAAATGAACATGCAAAAAAAAAAAAAATTGGCTGTGTCCTTAAGGCCAAAAATGGGCTTTGCACAGTTTTAGTTGATATTTTATTCAGAAATATATTCTTGGCTGCATCATAGATCATAATCATTGTATCACAGGAAGAGTGTTAAATATACTTTCAAACAGCTTACAAGTATTTGTAGCACAAAATAATAAAGTAAATAAAGATTTCAGACTAAAACCATATAAGCCAAAATAAACTTGTCTATTTTACAGGTTTTATCTGTTTTATCTGCAAGGTTCTCTATGCACACTGTATGTTTAAATAACACTGCAGAGTTTGATGACAGGATTCAGAAAGTGTTATAAATTCTATAGACTGAAGAGTTATAAAATGTACTTTAACCATGAATCTCACAGTTTATTTTCCCTAATGGCTAGTTATCCTTCAAACTGATTTTTTCTGGTTTATTGACTTGTGAAGAGTCGTAAGTTGCATCTCTCAAGCTGTACAGACATATTTTATGGCACAAATATCCTTCATGGCACTAAGTAATAAAGAAGGCCACAAAATGATATGTACTTTAGGCCTTCAGTTTATCATGTGATTCCAAATTGTATCACCTACTTTACTAAAGCTAATCTATACAATGGCCAGCTGGGTTGCTTGTATAAAAATTTCTGCCATTAATATTATTTTCTTGTTCATTTATTATCTTTATTACTTGTTATTGTTTAAATATTGTTAGCGGCTGCCTCCCTAGTCATGCTATGGCTGTTCTTTGAGTTGAACGTGGCCTGTGTACTTTGACAACCCTGACATAAAGAGGTTATCCACCATAAGGTGATTTCAGTACGTACCTGGCAGACAGTAATGGACATGCTTAGGAAGGGTCTGTGCTTGTCTTGGGGATAAATAGCTATATTGTGAGATTACCATAACACTGTGGCCAGCTTTTCGTGAACTAGTATTTCCTGTTAGATTTTTCTTTGTTTGACTACAAATCCCACAATTCTATTTTCCTTCCTCCCACACATCAGCCATCCCACCCATTGAAACACAAATGAGCTGCAGACCTGTGGTTTTCAATCAGGGTGCCTCCAGCTGTTACATTAGTTGTAGATTGATCCCTCCACCCATTGAAGCAGACAGGCTCCCTGTCATCAGCTGACTAGTGAGTAAGGTCTCGGCCACATTGCAAGCTGGGAAAAATCCGAGACAGCAGTCATTTTGTATGCTGGTAAAAATAAATATTATGGTGAAAATCACATAAGAATTGTGAGAAAACAGTCACACACAGGTACAGACACTATATTATGAACTACACTAACTTTACAGCCCCTGTAGCATACTCAAATAAAAAAAAATTCTCGGAATACCCCTTTAAGCAATTCAGTTGACTCGCAGAAACATTCCTGCTCGATAACTGTGTCCAATGATCACTTTGCCTTTTCACTTGTGGATTTACTTCAACTTCTAATTGAGTACCAGCTTTTATACATAGTGAGACAATCTAGGACACTGTCTAGGACTGATACAGACAGGTAAAAGTGTCTGATCTCAGGGGGTCTGACCAGTAGGACCCCATGTCAAGAAAGTTGGTTCAAGTCTTACCTGAAAATGGAGCTGCAAATCGAGTTTGCGCACTACTACTCCATTAATTGTTTATGGAGCTGCATGAGAAAGCAGAGTACAGCAGTTAGCTGTCTGATCCACAGGAAAATCTAAAAATGGTGCACCTCCCCTTCTGAACTATAAGCTCCAGTACCTGAACAGCAGGGTGTGACCACATATGGCATACAGCTGTAGAAATTGTGCGACATATTTTGTGGTGCTTATTTTTGTGTCTTTAAAAAATGAAACATTTAAGCGAAAACTACATATCATTGTAAAAAATTTCAATTTGTCATATGTAGGGCCTAATTCTATTAAATTCTATGAAACACCTGTAGGGGTCAAATGCTCACTATATCTTTAGATGCATTTCTTGTAACTCAGGGTCTATGGAGGTGTTTATTATATTTGGCGCCTCAATTCCTTTGCAAACTGGCCATGGTACATAATAAATAGAAACATAGAATGTGTCATCAGATAAGAATCATTGGCCATAAGAACCATCTAGTCTGCCCAATATAGAATACTATCAATAGTCCCTGGCCCTATCTTACATGAAAGATAACCTTATGCTTATCCCATGCATGTTTAAACTCCTTCCCTGTATTTGCAGCGACCACTTCTGCAGGAAGGCTATTCCATGCATCCACTACTCTCTCAGTAAAGTAATACTTCCTGATATTACTGCAGAAACCTTTGCCCCTCTAATAGAAAACTATGTCCTTTTGTGGTACTTTTTCTTCTTTTAAATATCCTCTCCTCCTTTACCGTGTTGATTTCCTTTAAGTATTTAAAAGTTTCTACCATATCCCCTCTGTCTCTTCTTTCTTCCAAGCTATACATGTTAAGGTCCTTTAAACCTTTCCTTTTTTTTTTATCACAGCACTAATTATCAGAACCAATCGGGGTCAAATAATGCAGAATCAGCAGCCCTCTCTGAACCCCATTTTAAAAATAACTTTTATTGATATGCATTAAAAACATAACCCCTCATATATGAAAAAAAATGTAACACACAAAAGGGCTGCAAATTCTCCTTTAACCTTTCCTGGTACGTTTTATCCTGCAATCCATGTACTAGTTTAGTAGCTCTTCTCTGAACTCTTCCCAAAATATCTATATCCTTTTGGAGATACAGCCCCAGTACTTCAAACAATACTCCAAGTAAGGTCTCACCAGTAGTGTTGCTCGCGAATATTCGCAATGCGAATTCGCGAATATAGCACTATATATTCGTAATTACGAATATTCGTTTTTTTTTGTTTTTCGTTTTTTCACAGTACACATCACAGTGATCACCCCTCTTTGCTTCCAGCTTGTGTGGTCTAAAGAAGGCTCTAATACTACTGTGAGAGACTGGTCTGCGAATTTTCGCATATGCGAAAATTTACATATGCAAATTTTTGCATATGCGAATTTTCGCATATGGTAATTTTCGCATGCGCGAATATTACGAATATGCGAATTTAGCGAATATATGATGAATATTCAACCATATATTCGCGAAATATCGCAAATTCGAATATGGCCTATGCCGCTCAACACTACTCACCTGTGTTCTGTACAGCGGCATCATCACTTCCCTTTTTTTTTACTGCTAAGACCTCTCTCTAGACACCCAAGCATTCTACTAGCATTTCCCGATGCTCTATGACATTGTCTGCCTACCCTACCTATAAGTCTTCTGAAATAATATCCTGATACTGAGGATAGGATTGTATAACATATTCTTTACTCTGTCCTTTGGTTTCTACACCCCAGGTGCATTATCTTGCACTTATCCTATTTAAATTTTAGTTGCCAGAGTTCTGACCATACCTCTAGTTTACCTAAATCCTTTTCCATTTGGCGTATCACTCCAGGAACATCAGCCCTGTTACAAATCTTTGTGTCATCTGCAAAAAGACCATGATGATTTTGGAGAGTATGTTTTTCTGAAATGGTTTTTGGGGGGCATGTTGCATTTAGGAAGCCCCTATGGTGCAAGAACAGCAAAAAAAAAACACATGGCATACCATTTTGGAAACTAGACCCCTCGGGGAATGTAACATGGGATAAAGTGAGCCTTAATGCCCCACAGGTGTTTCATGCAAATGTAAAATAATAATAATGATTTTTACCTAAAATTCTTGTTTTCCCAAAAATGTTACATTTTTAAAAAGGGTAATAGCAGAAAATATCCCTCAAAATTTGAAGCTCAATTTTCCCGATTCAGAAAACACCCCATATGTGGGTGAAAATTGCTCTGCTGGCGCACTACAGGTCTCAGAAGAGGAGTAGTCACATTTGGCTTTTTGGAAGCAAATTTTGCTCTGGGGGCATGCAGCATTTAGGAAGCCCCTATGGTGCCAGGACAGCGGAAAAAAAAACCCCACATGGCATACCATTTTGGGAACTAGACCCCTCGGGGAATGTAACAAGGGGTTAAGTGAACCTTTATACCCCACAGGTGTTTCACGACTTTTCCATATGTAAAAAAAAAATATTTTTTTTACCTAAAATGCTTGTTTTCCCAAAAATTTTACATTTTTAAAAAGGGTAAAAGCAGAAAATAGCCCCCAAAATTTGTAACACAATTTCTCCCGAGTACGGTGATACCCCATATGTGACCCTAAACTGTTGCCTTGAAATACGACAGGGCTCCAAAGTGAGAGCGCCATGCGCATTTGAGGCCTAAATTAGTGACTTGCATAGGGGGGAACATAGGGGAATTCCATGCCAGGGATTCCCAAACAGGGTGCCTCCAGCTGTTGCAAAACTCCCAGCATGCCTGGACAGTCAACGGCTGTCCGACAAAACTGGGAGTTGTTGTTTTGCAACAGCTGGAGGCTCTGTTTTTTGAAACAGTGGCGTACCAGACGTTTTTAATTTTTATCGGGGAGGGGGGCTGTGTAGGGGTATGTGTATATGTAGTGTTTTTTACTTTTTATTTTATTTTGTGTTAGTGTAGTGTAGTGTTTTTAGGGTACAGTCACACGGGCGGGGGTTCACAGTAGTTTCTCGCTGGCAGTTTGAGCTGCGGCAGAAAATTTGCCGCAGCTCAAACTTGCAGCCGGATACTTACTGTAAACCTCCGCCCATGTGAGTTTACCCTGTACGTTCACATTGGGGGGGGGGGGGGACACACATCCAGCTGTTGCAAAACTACAACTCCCAGCATGCGCTGACAGACTGTACATGCTGAGAGTTTTAGTTTTGCAACAGCTGTAGGCACACTGGTTATGTATCACTGAGTTTGTGACCTAACTCAGTGTTTCACAACCGGTGTGCCTCCAGCTGTTGCAAAACTACAACTCCCAGCATGTACGGTGCATGGTGTACGGTGATTGCTGAGAGTTGTAGTTTGCAACAGCTGGAGGTACACCGGTCGTGAAACACTGAGTTAGGTAAAAAAAAAACTCTGAGTTTCACAACCATTGTGCCTTCAGCTGTTGCAAAACTACAACTCTCAGCAGTCACCGACAGCCAACGGGCATGCTGAGAGTTGTAGTTATGCAACCAGCAGATGCACCACTACAACTCCCAGCATGCACTTTAGCTGTTTGCGCAAGCTGGGAGTTGTAGTTATACAACAGCTGAAGGTACACTTTTCCATAGAAAAAATGTGCCTCCAGCTGTTGCAAAACTATAAGTCCCAGCATGCCCATAAGGGAATGCTGGGAGTTGTGGTTGTCTGCCTTCTGCTGTTGCATAACTACAGCTCCCAGCATGCCCTTTTTGCATGCTGGGAGCTGTTGCTAAGCAACAGCAGGAGGCTGTCACTCACCTCCTGCTGCTGCTTCGGGACACAGGTCAGTCCCTCGCCACCGCCACCGCCGCTCCTGGGGCCCCGATCCCAACATTGACGCCGGGGATCAGGGTCCCCAGCTCCGGGGGTCTTCTTCTCGCACCCGCTCACGTCCTCCGGAAGAGGGGCGGAGCGGGTTGCGGGAGTGACACCCGCACCAGGAGCCCTGATTGGTCGGCCGGTAAACCGGCCGACGAATCAGGGCGATCGTGAGGTGGCACCAATGCCACCTCACCCCTGCAGGCTATGGCTGTTCGGGGCCATCAGAGACGGCCCCGATCAGCCAGTAATTCCGGGTCACCGGGTCACTGGAGACCCGATTGACCAGGAATCGCCGCAGATCGCTGGACTGAAAGTTAAACATATTTGTATATTACTTCTATTAAAAAAATCTTAATCCTTCCTGTACTTATTAGCTGCTGAATACTTCCAGTGACCCAGAACAGCCATAGCCCTGAATAGCCATAGCCATAGCCTGCAGGGGTGAGGTGGCACTGGTTCAATCAGACCAATCAGGGCGCCTGCTGCGGGTGTCACTCCCGCAACCCGCTCCGCCCCTCTTCCGGAGGACGTGAGCGGGTGCGGGAAGAAGACCCCGGGTGCTGGAACTTATAGTTTTGCAACAGCTGGAGGCACATTTTTTCTATGGAAAAGTGTACCTTCAGCTGTTGTATAACTACAACTCCCAGCTTGCACAAACAGCTAAAGTGCATGCTGGGAGTTGTAGTGGAGAATCTGCTGGTTGCATAACTACAACTCCCAGCATGCCCATTGGCTGTCGGTGACTGCTGAGAGTTGTAGTTTTGCAACAGCTGAAGGCACACTGGTTGTGAAACTGGTGTGCCTCCAGCTATTGCAAACTACAACTCTCAGCATGCACCGTATATGCTGGGAGTTGTAGTTTTGCAACAGCTGGAGGCACACTGGTTGTGAAACACTGAGTAAGGTCACAAACTCAGTGATACATAACCAGTGTGCCTACAGCTGTTGCAAAACTAAAACTCTCAGCATGTATGTCAGGATCCGGGTACTGTGAGGATACTGGTGGTGGATCCTCTGTGTCAGTGGGGTGATGACGTGGGCCGTACCAGGGGAACGGAGTCTAAGGGGTTACTGGTTTTCACCAGAGCCCGCCGCAAAGCGGGATGGACTTGCAGCGGCAGCTAACCCCCAGGTAATTCCACCCGATAGCGACTCAACCCCAGCTGACGGCTGAGACAGGCGCGGTACAAGGGACAAGGCAAGAGCAAGGTCTGACGTAGCAGAAGGTCAGGGCAGGCAGCAAGGATCGTAGTCAGGGGCAACAGCAGAGGGTCTGGAACACAGGCTTGGAACATACACAGGAACGCTTTCACTGGCACTGAGGCAACAAGATCCGGCGATACCAGGAAGGGGAAGTGGGTTTTTATAATGAGGACACAGGTGAATGTACTGATTGGGCCAGGCGCCAATCAATGGCGCACTGGCCCTTTAAATCTCAGAGAGCCGGCGCGCACGCACCCTAGTGAGCTGGGCCGCGTGCGCCGGGACTGAGCCGACGGTTACACTAATCCCCGCCGGTTACACTAATGCAGCACTTCCGGTCAGCGGGTCTGACCGGGGCGCTGCATGGAGGTGAACGCCGCGAGCTCTCCGGGGAGGAGCAGGGACCCGGAGTACTTGGCCTAACACATCTGGTGAGTGTGACAGTCCAGCTTGCAAGCCACTTCCCTCCAGAAAGACCTGCCCCTCCCAGAAACCACTCCCCAACTATTTTAGCCCTTTTTTGTTTAGACTCAAGGTCAAAAACACAATTTTTGGCCCCGATCCACCCACATCACAGGTCCTTCAACCACAATTCCTTCATCACAGCTCAGCTTCACTTTACTTCACAAGCTCTCCCTGAATATCCAGGCAAATGAGGACAGGATAAGCGGTTGGGATGTGAGATCGGTATGAGGACTGCACATAAGGACAAGGTATGAGGTTGGGAAATGAGGACAGGATATGAGGACGGAATATGAGGTTGGGATATGAGGACAGGATATGAGCATAAGAGCATAATTGTTGCTTTTCCTCTCCCAGAAGGTTTAGTTAGGACAACACTGTGCACTCTGCATATAAGTGATCAAAGTGATTAAAATGCGCTATGTCCTTAAACCAATAAATGCCATCTTACCATCCCGCTTTTTCGGTTTTTATTGCAGAACTTTATGGGGGTGATATTTAAGTATATTACAAGATGTACATTTCGCTTTCAAGAAAAAAAAATAAGCAAAACAAAAAAACAAAAACAAAAAAAAACTGTATACGAGAGATCAAGTATTCTTTAGTAAGTACTCAAGCATTGCTCTTCCTGTATTATAACTTGTCAAATAGATATATTTCAATGCATTCAGAAAGAAATACCAGACACATTAATAATGAAAATCTCATTTTGGTCTCTAATTATTATGTTTCTTTTTATAAGCAATCTGTGTCCCAGAAATTCTGAAATGAACCATATAGGTCCAGATTCTGCCTTGGGTGATGAATCATGGTTGATGGATTTGTGTGCTTGCCTTCATGCAGCTGTTCATATTTAATGGTAAGCACAGTAAAGCTGGGGTTGCACTTGTTTGTGTACTTATTTGCCTGTAGTAAATAATAAATGGCTGCCCCTGCTGAAGCGCAGATGATTACATTTTATGGATTGAAGAATTTGCCAAGGCCTCCACAGTTTCCAAACTCAGATTAAAGGAGAATTTCCCCCAAAAAATATAATTACCATTGTAGAACATTGCAATGTTCAGTAAGTCAGTGTGTAAAAGTATGGTATAGGGGAGTTATATTCAAATGGCAATTTTTTTTCGAGAATATCAGCACTTTGCGATTTCATGAATATTTAGAACATCACCAATTATATTCTTATTTTTCCGTTTTTTTTAAATACAAGTGATCATCTCTCCCTGCTTCCAGCTTGTGGTCCAAAGAAGGCGAATATGAGAATGTGAATTTTATGCGAAAATTATGCGAATATCGGCACTTCCAGAGGACACTGATCCCTCCCTTCTTTTAGCTTGTGGGCCAATAAGAAGGATGCAAATACAGTTGTCAGAGATTAGCAACATCCCTAGCAACCAATAGGAAAGTAGTTAGTTGAAAGATAGAATCGCGCATGCGAGATAGAATCGCGCATGCGCATTTTGCAAATTTTATAGCGGATTTCGCATGGAGAAAAAAGTGAACGAATATGCGAAATTCACGAATATAGGACAAATATTCGTCCAAATATTTGCAAAATATTGCGAATTTGAATATGGCCTATGCCACTCATCACTAATTATCACCTGTTAGGCATAACTGGTTACTTATATACCACACTGTTACCCTAGAAAATCCCTGGCTTTGTGCAAATGTACCTAGAAGAAATTATGATGTTTTGAAGGGCTGTCACATATATTGTTTTGTTGTAGATTTATCTTCTGCTCATTCACTTTGCATTTTGTAATTGATGAAAATAAACAATTAACACTTTTTTTTATTCACACGTACAGTAGCCTGGGAGTATTTGATGCCCATTATTAGAAATTTACCGTATTTTTCGCCATATAAGACACACTTTTTCTTCCCCAAAAAAGTTGGTGCGTCTTATACAGCGAATACACACCTATCGCGGCGGTCCCTGCGGTAATCAACGGCCAGGACCCGCGGCTAATACAGGACATCGCCGATTGCGGTGATGCCCTGTATTAACCCTTCAGACGCGGTGGTCAAAGCTGACCGCCGCGTCTGAAGCGAAAGTGACACTAACCCGGCTGCACCGGGAGGGACCTTACCTGCCTCCTCGGTGTCTGCTCCTTACCTGCCTCCTCGGTGTCTGCTCCATGCCGGGATCCCCTGTATGGCCAGCGCTCTACTTCATAGTCATCACGTCGTCGCGCACGCCGCCCCGTCATCCAATAGGAGCGGCGTGCGTAGCGACATGATGGAGGTGACGGAAAGCAAGGATACTGGGCAGCAGAGACGTTCTGGAGCGACAGGGACACCCCGGGGACGCAGCGACAGCGATGGAGGGCTACATCCAGGGCAGCAGTGATGAGCGGTGACGGGTCCGGAGCGGCGGGGACACGTGAGTATTACCTCCTATACCAGTGGTCTTCAACCTGCGGACCTCCAGATGTTGCAAAACTACAACTCCCAGCATGCCTGGACATGCTGGGAGTTGTAGTTTTGCAACATCTGGAGGTCTGCTGGTTGAAGATCACTGTGATCTATACTTTACATTGTATTCTAGATTTTCATAATTTAAAATTGGGTGCGTCTTATATGCTGGAGCGTCCTATAGGGCTAAAAATACGGTACCTCTTTTAATTAGCTTATAGTGTTTGAAATCCTCTCAGAGGAAGGGGGCGTGTCCATTGTGGTGGTGGGAGGTGACTGGAGTCAAGTAGGACTGGTGTCCAAGTAGGTATGGAGACCCCTAGTGGTGGATTTTCAGGGACCGTTTTCCTTAATAAATATTAAAATAATTTTAAACAACCATATAACAAAAAGTCTTTAATTTTCATAAGTAACAACATATAAAAAGTTTTTGTGTCTGACAGTGTGCATTGAAGCTGTGTCGAGTTATTTATAGAGATGAGCAAATTTTTTTAAAGATTCGATTCGGCCAATTCGCCAAATTCTGTGAAAAAAATTGGTTCGGTCTGAAATTATTTACGGTGAATCGCTATTAAAAACAGCTATTTCTGGCCTACAGTGAGGCTCAATAGGGGTGTAGAATACTTTTTCCTTGTCCCAACACGCATAGGGAGTGTGCTGTGCTAGTGAAATAACACTGTTATTCAGTATCACATGCAGATTACAGGCATCGCTATTAGAATCACTGCCGCAGAGCATCTGGATGTGGAAGATTTTTTATGTAATTTTTATTTAATTTAATTAGAATTTATTTTAATTTTTGATTACCCATTCTGGTGAGCATCAAGCTGGCGGTGCGCCGCGAGGCGTGCTACCACCTGTTCCAGCCCCTGCCTATCAGCGCTCACCTGACTGTGAAAGTGTGAATGCTTCATTTAATCAGTTATGGTTCATTGTTATCGCTCCAAGCTGTTTCATTGGATTCTTGTGATAATTCCACAGGTAATTATGACATGGACGACCATAGGGCCTCAGTCTTGAAAAGATTACATACATTTTTTTAATTTAAATTTAAGATTTATATTAGATTCCCAAGTTTAATGTCCCGGCGTTTACTTTGAACTAATACTGTATGACCACAAAATCCAATCTAACAAGGAGTCACATGGTGGCACAATGACAGAACCTAGAGGTGGCAGCAGCATGAGGAGACCATAGGGCCTCACAATCATCCCTAAGATAAAAAGATGAATTTTTTAATTTAAATTGAAGATTTATGGTAGCTAGTGCTCCCATAAAAATGTTTAGATAATGTCTTAGCAGCATGAGGAGACCATAGGGCCTCACAATCCCTAAGTTTAAGGGAACATTCACACATACAGGATCCTGTGCAGATTTGATGCGCAGGATTTGTAACTGCCGATTAGAAGCTGAGCTCAGTAATTCCTTTTACGTTGAAATCTGCAGCAGAAAATCCTGTGCATCAAATCCTGCATATAAAATCTGCGTACGTGGGAATGTATGCTTAAAGATGAATTTTCTAATTTAAATTAAAGATTTATGGTAGCTAGTAGTGATGAGTGGCAGGGGCCATATTCAAATTTGCGATATTTTGCTAATATACAAACAAATATTAATCCAATGTTCGCCAAATTTGCATACTCACTTTTTTTTCAATGTAAAAATTTGTAACGAAATTCGCATATAAATTCGCAATTTTGTCTTTCACCTAAAAGAATGGAGAGATCAGTGTCCTCTGACTGGAAATGCTGATATTCACAAATATTTGCATATTCACCTATTCTCAAATTCTCTCAAATATTCGCATGTTTGCAAAAAAAAAAAAAAAAAAAGAATATTCGTCATTATGAATATATGTCACTATATGCTAAATTGTCGTGAAATCGCGAAGTGCTGATATTCACGGTAAAAATTAGCATTTTGAATATTCAACACTAGTAGCTAGTCCTACCATAAAGATGTTCAGGTAATGTCCCAGCAGCATGAGGAGACCATAGGGTCTCACAATCCCTAAGAGTAAAAGATGAATTTTCAAATTTAAATTGAAGATTTATGGTAGCTAGTGCTACCATAAAAATGTTGACTTAATGTCCCAGCAGCATGAGGAGACCATATAGTGGCTGAATGACACAGCCTGGAGGTGGCAGCAGCAAGAGGAGATCATATAGTGGCTGAATGACACAGCCTAGAGCTGGCGCCAGCATGAGGAGACCATATAGTGGCTTAATGACACAGCGCAGAGGTGGCGACAGTATGAGGAGAACAAATAGTGGCTGAATGACACAGCGTTGTCAGGATTCGGCAGGCTGGAGGTGTCAGAGAGGGATTGGCGTGGACCGTGCCGGCGGACCGGTTCTAAGTTGCTACTGGTATACACCAGAGGCCACCGCAAAGCGGGATGGTCTTGCAGCGGCGGTAGCAACCAGGTCGTATCCACCGGCAACGGCTCAACCTCTCTGACTGCTGAGATAGGCGCGGTACAATGGATTAGGCAAGAGCAAGGTCGGACGTAGCAGAAGGTTAGGGCAGGCAGCAAGGATCGTAGTCAGGGGCAACGACAAGAGGTCTGGAACACTGGCTTGGGATACACAAGGAACGCTTTCACTGGCACAATGGCAAAAAGATCCAGCAAGGAAGTGAAGGGGAAGTGAGGTAATATAGGGAAGTGCACAGGTGAACACACTAATAAAAACCATGCGCCAATCAGTGGCGCACTGGCCCTTTAAATCGCAGAGAGCCGGCGTGCGCGCGCCCTAGGGAGCGGGGCCATGCGCGCTGGGACAGCACAGATGGGCAACGAGTCTGGTAAGCAGGCCGGGATGCGCACCGCGAGCGGGCGTGTCCCGCACCGCGAATCGCATCCCGGCTAGGGACATTATCGCAGCGCTCCCGGTCAGCGGGTCTGACCGGGGCGCTGCGAACAGGAGAACGCTGTGAGCGCTCCGGGGAGGAGCGGGGACCCGGAGCGCTCGGCGTAACAAGTGTGGAGTTGGCGGCAGCAAGAGGAGACCATATAGTGGGTGAATGACAGAGCATAGAGGTGGCAGCAGCATGAGGAGAACAAATAGTGGCTGAATGGCACAGCCTAAAGTTGGTGGCAGCATGAGGAGACCACATAGTGGCTGAATCACACAGCCTATAGGTGGCAGAAGCATGATGAGACCATATAGTGGCTGAATGGCACAGCCTGGAGTTGGTGGCAGCATGAGGAGAACATATAGTGGCTGAATGACACAGCATGGAGTTGGCGACAGCATGAGGAGAACATATGGTGGCAGAATAAGACAGCCTTGAGGTGGCAGCAGCAGCATCAGGAGTCCTGAATGTGACCTGATGACAGAGTGGTGCGGTGGGGTGCAATAACAGTACACGGTGACGAAGGTGGGTGAAAAGGTGGTTCTCCTTGGGGTGACTATAGCCCCCGCCGCACTAACCACCTGCTGTGATGGCTCACTACTGGCCGGACAGGACAGCTTTTCGAGTGCTAGTTGCGGCCACAAATCAAGTTTGGATTCCAAGAAGTCCAGCGGATCTTCAAGGTGTTTTGGCATAGGCATGTCAAGGTATGCCACCACCTTCTGGTTCAGGTTCTGCTCCCGTTCTACCTGCTGCTATGCGGGTGAAGAATGGTACTCATCAGTGACTTTAGACTCAGGCTGCTCATAATGGACCTGGTACTGCTCCTGCCACCCTTCCTCAGCAGCCATGGCAGTGGAAGGTGAGTGCAGAGGGCCCCCTGAGTCAGACCTGCGAGAGGATGGACGTTGGCGCCGACTGACTACGTAGGATGTCTCTGTAGTAGGTCAGTTTGTCCTAGCTCTCAGTGGGTGTAAAAAAGGCCCCCATTTTGTGCCGGAAGCGAGGGTCCAATAAGGTGGGGAGCCAGAAGTCATCCCACTGCTGAATGGTTACAATTCGGTGGTCACTACGCAAGCAACTGAGCATGCATCGAGCCATTTGTGCGAGTGACTCAGAGGGACTATCTTTGGTATCAGTCGATCAAACATATGAAGGTTGGAATTCCAACTTGTAGAAATGTCGCAAATCATACTATGTAGGGGGATGCCGTTCTGACGCTGCAGCTCAAGGAGGGTGTGCTTTGCGATGTACGAGTGGCTGAAGTGCATGCAAAGTTTCCTTTCCATTGTTAGGCTGTCTTGCAGATGGGGGAACACTCCAGGAACTGCTTGACAACCAGATTGAACACGTGTGCCATACAGGGCGCATGGCTCAAGCTTCCTTGTCGTAGCACAGACAAGATGTTCTTCCTGTTGTCGGCACAAGCCATCCATTCTCTGAAAGGTGCAGAGTTCCCCACTTGAAAAGGGAGGGACTGCAGCACCAGCAATTTGGACAGGAGCACATTCAGCTTCTGCGCCATTGGATGAGTGGGCGCATACTGTTCTCTCTTGGACATGGCTTTGCCAATGAATTGCTGGCAGAATGACTGACTAAAAGTAGGAGGAGCATGAGCATCTAGAGCAACAGAAGGAGGGTATGACACACAGCTCCATTCGGCTGAGGTAGTGGAGCCTTGGCTGGCTGAAACAGGGAGTGGCGTGCCTCTGGGTGATGCAGCAGGCTGGACCACCACATCGGAGCCACGGCTCTCCCAGGCCGCTTTATGGTGGCGCAGCATATGTTTACGCTGGGCCATGGTTCCAACATTGGGACCCTGGCCACACTTCACCTTTTGCCGACACATCTTGCATGTGGCTATGTTAACCTCTTCGGGATGCTTAATGAACAACTGTCACACCGCCGAGTCGCTGGTTTTCCCACCAACAGTCTGCATTAATTGACTGCTACTGCCGTGGTGTCCAGGAACCCCTGTTCCACTTCCTCCTGGGAAGGTAAGCTGCTGCAAAGCAGGTGGTCTCCCCCGGGCACGTTTGGCTCCAGACTTTCCACTTCTGCAACCATGCTGATTGCCAACCATGCTACCACCTTGCTGGCTCAGCTGTTGCCTCACGGGCAACCTGCAACCCTCTCTCTGCCTGACATAGTGTGTATATGATGGGAGTACAATACGCTTCACTATGCTTAAAACAGTATTTGTCTAGAACAGCAGCATGTGTGTACTTTTGGTTGGCCTTTTACAGTAACTATAGAGAGAAAGTAACAGCGCTTCGTGGTGTAATAAACGAGAGAAAAGCATAAAAATACAAAAGCTATATAGCCGCTCACCTGAGGTAGTTGTGTAGAAACATACACAACAATGGTGAGAATATAAAAGTGTCCGCAGCCCCCCGACTCAAGACATTCCAGAGAAGGATGGCTTCAATCGAAATGTCGGTTCCATGTGGCGCAGGATATAGGTAACAACAGGTAAGTAAAAACAAGGGTATTTTATTTTCCCAGAATGCAACACATTTCACTGCTATGGCAGCTTCATGAAGCTGCCGTATCAGTGAAACATGTTGCATTCTGGGAAAAGTAAAATACCCTTGTTTTTATACCTGTTGTTACCTATGTCCTGCACCACAAGGAACCGGCATTTCTATTGAAGCCATCCTTCTCTCTTTACAGTAACTAGGCCCTTACGACTTTATCAGGAACAAAATGGTACAACGCTTAGATGTACGTATGTGGTATGCACTTATAAGGGAAGAAAAATGTGCTCCAGAACACTTAAAAAAGTTTTTGTGTACAACACCAGCTGGTGAGTACTTTTGGCTGTCCTCTCACAGTATCTAGGTCCTGAAGGCTTTAATAGGAACAACATGGTACAACACTTAGATGTGCATATGTGGTATGCACTTCTGAGGGCAGAAAAATGTGCTACAGTACGCTTAAAAAAGTTTTTGTTTATAACACCAGCCGGTGAACACTTTTGGCTGTCCTTTCACAGTATCTAGGCCCTTAAGACTTTATCAGGAACAAAATGGTACAACACTTAGATGTACGTATGTGGAATGCACTTCTGAGGGCAGAAAAATGGGCTACAATACGCTTAAATAGGTTTTTGTGCACAACACCAGCAGTAGACACCAGTGCTGTAGCACACAGTCGCTGTGTACTACAGCCAAAATTGCACTTTCTCAATCTCAGTCACTTCCCTACCAGTGCTTCTAGGCAGGATTTGAGCTGAATCGCTGCTGTTCTTCTGTGCAGCACAGTGCTCACTGATCCTCTCCATAAAAAAAAAGCTGAAGACAGTGACTGGAAGGTGAATCGTTGCAGTAAGAATGATTTTCTATGAAAAACAAACAGCTCTCTGTCTAACAGAATGCTGACTTGACTAGGAGGTAAATCGCTGCTGGAAAAAGCTTTTCTGTGTAACACACCGCGCTGTCCCTATCTATCTCTCTGCAGTGTAAGGATGAAGTGACTGGCCGCAATATGGCTACTGATTATATGGGCTGAGACATCACAGGGGTGACTGGCTTCTGATAGGCTGCATCCTGCATGTCATTCAGGGTCATCCCGCCTACCCTTGTTCCCACTTTCCCAGGGTTCCTTGCCCCATGTTCTCACATATGGATCTGCCATTTTAGATGCCCTGGAGCCTGGACCACACTAAATGGAATTTAACTAAGTGGTTCGCGCAATAGAATCATGGCGATATTCGCATTCGTTGCAAATCAAATTTTTCCCGAAATTCGTAACGAATTCAACATTTGTTAGATTTGATTCGCTCATCCCTAGTCATTTAGATAACACTAAAATTTGCACATCTCTCTCTACTGCTGAATCTTTTTTCTGTTGTCGACACCCCTCATATTCTGTTGAGTTGTTTCATCTATCTATCTCTCTGTTTTGTTTTATGCAACACCAACTTAGGTTTGAAACAATTGGTGCTGTATTTTCTATCTCACCTATTATTTCTTTAATCAGTTTGTACAGATTGTTGTCTTATTAATAAGGAATATGGTGTGTTATATTAAGATAACACATAAAAGCCTTATACAATGGCAAATGGAGTGCCAACAGTACTATGGAACCATAGTTCTTATACTTGTAGTAACATTTCCTTGACAGCTTTGCGTGTTCCTTTAAGCCTCAATGCTCATTAACTTATACTTCAATGATTGCTTCATGTTGGATGAAAGCCAATAGATATGAAGCATCAGCACACATTTCTCTCCACTGCTCTTTTTAAGCAGAGCAAAACAGAACCCCCTTTTGCATGATTGTTGGACTTCCACCAATCAGATTCAAAAGGAGGGAGAAATGTAAAGGAAAATACTTATACTTCCCCTTCCTGCTGGATTCACTTCTAGCTTTGACCTCCCAAAAAATCTGCTCTGTGTGACTTATTCTGTTCTAATGTTACACAAAATAAAACTAAACCAGCAATGACACCAAATTTATCACAATAGCACATGCTGTATATCTAGATACTTTTTCCACCCACTGTCTGGTAGACTTTTCAAAATTCAGAAATGTGGTGCTGTTTATGACTTTTGTGGTGCCATGGGGGTGCTAGAAATATGTTATCACTATGTGACGTTAGGTCACCGTTAGCCTATACACTGTCCGAGGTTGGAGACAGCTTCTCCTGGGTCAGACAAGGGAAGTAAAGAAACACACCGATGTCGGGTTACAGATAACAGCCTTTTTAATGAGCAGGGTGCAGATGGTATTACATGCCAACAGTATGATGCAGAGTGAAGAGAATGCAGTGTAACCCCTTGGGAGCCCTGTTGCCTTGCTGGGACATATGGTGCTTTCACCCAACTGATTAACCCCTTAAGGACTCACAATTTTATATTTGCGTTTTCTTATTTTCCTCCTCGCCTTCAAAAAAATCATAACTCTTTTATATTTTAATCCACAGACTAGTATGAGGGCTTGTTTTTTGCGCAACCAGTTGTCCGTTGTAATGCCATCACTCACTTTTTGCATAGTATTACTTGTATTATTATATACTTCTATTCTGGTGTATAGATTGTCTATACATCTTAACATACAGCACCTTATTGACTTGCATTGTAGCACCTTTTATACTGTTTGTATATATGTTACTTTTACTTACAATGGTGCCTGTATTTATATGTACTGTTTGATTACAGATTCATGTGCAATACCCCCATATTACCATCTTTCCTGCAGGATATCCGGTGGTGCCGTGTCTTGTGATGCATTGTCTTCCTCTTTTTGTGTGTATCTAATTTTAGTGCATACCAATAAAATTTGTTTTTATTTTTTCATCAAAGTGACTCTTTTTGGGGCTTTCTTGCTTTCTTTTTGTTATGTTCAGTTTTGAGTCACATTTACGGGTTTAATACTTTTAGGGAGGGTGTTACAGTGGTACACTATTGATTATTGTTATCACACACCTATTTCTCTCCCTTATCTTTTGGTCTGTCTTTTTCTTGCTTTGTCATCACTCACTTTAGCATAAAATGTATGGCGCAACCAAAAAAATACTATTTGTGTGGGGAAATTAAAAAGAAAATCACAGTTTTGCTAATTTTGGAAGGTTTCGTTTTCACGCCATACAATTTATGGTAAAAATTACATGTGTTCTGTATTTTTTGGGTAAATATGATTAAAATGATACCCATGATAACATACTTTTCTATTACTGTTGCGCCTAAAAAAAATCGCAAACTGTTTAACTAAATTAGGACATTTTAAATCCCCCTATTTTGAAGACCTATAACTTTTTCATTTTTCCATATAAGCAGCGGTATGGGGCTCATTTTTTGCGCCGTAATCTGTACTTTTTATTGATACCATATTTGCTTATATAAAACTTTTAATACATTTTTTATAATTTTTTTGGGGAATAAAATGTTATAAAAAAGCATGTAAACTTTTTACATTCATGCTATTCACCGTACGGTATCATTAACATTTTATTTTAATAGTTCAGATATTTATGCACGCGATGATACCAAATATGTATATAAAATATTTTTTTTTACACTATTTGGGGGTGAAATAGGGAAAATGGGACAATTTACGTTTTAATTGGGGGAGGGGGTTTTCAAATTTTTTAACTTTTTTAAAAACTTTTTTTACTTTTATTTTTACACTTTAACAGTCCCCATAGGGGACTATTTAGAGCAATCATTCGATTGCTAATACTGTTCAGTGCTATGCATAGGACATAGCACTGATCAGTATTATTGGTGATCTTCTGCTCTGGTCTGCTCGATTGCAGACCAGAGCAGAAGACCCGTGGAAGGCAGCGGAGGCAGGTGAGGGGACCTCCGTCTGCCATGCTGGATGATCGGATCGCCGCGGCAGCGCTGCGGGCGATCCGATCATCCATTTTAGTGTCCGCAATGGTGCAGATGCTGTGATCTGTATTGATCACAGCATCTGAGGGGTTAATGGCGGACATCCGCACGATCGCGGATGTCCGCCATTACTGACGGGTCCCTGGCTGCTATCAGCAGCCGGGACCTGCCGAGCATGACACGAGCATCGCTCCGATGCTCGCGGTTATGCATAGGATGTAAATGTACATCCCGATGCGTTAAATACCAGCTCACCAGGACGTACATTTACGTCCTGCGTCGTTAGGGAGTTAATACTGACTTGAGATAAGACTGAAGATTGTTCCAGGTCACTAGGGTTCTGACAAGGTCCTGAGACTTTCTCCACCAAACTTGGAGACATTTGGAGGATCCTTGCAAAATGGCTGGATGAGAAATTAGATTAGATTTGTTCTGGACTTCCCTCAGAGCTTCTCCACACACAGCTCACACCTTTACCACACTTGAGCTCAGCAAAAACTGGAACTGAACTCTGAACTGGGGCAACTCCTCCCCCACTACTCTATATAGCTAATGTGGTGAGCCACGGGGTGTGAGGTGAGGTGTAAGGGGCAGATGGTTTTGCCCAGGGGTAGATGGTATTAACCCCTTCGTGTTTGTGACGCCAGGGTGTGGTTTTCCTATATAACCACCCGAAGGTAGTAGGGCTAGTCCTAGGTCAGGCAGCGGCAATAAAGAATTCATGGCCAGGTTAAGGGTAACGGTAGATTTTACTGAGGTTAGACAGGGTGTATACCAGGGGTCCTCAAACTTTTTAAACAGGGGGCAAGTTCACTGTCCCTCAGACCGTTGGAGGGCCGGACTATAGTTAAAAAAAAAAACTATGAACAAATTCCTATGCACACGTATATATACCTTATTAGTGGACAAACCCTTTAAGTATGCAGCACAGTCCCCCCCACATTAGATAGGCAGCATAGTTCCCCCCACATTAGGTTGCCAGTATAGATCCCCCCACATAGGTGGTAGTTCCCCCACATTAGGGTTGGCAGTATAGTTCTCCCACATTTAGTTGGCAGTATAGTTCCCCCCAGATTAGGTTGTAGTTCCCCCACATTAGGTTGGCAGTATAGTTCCCCCCACATTAGGTTGTAGTTCCCCCACATTAGGTTGGCAGTATAGTTCCTCCCACATTAGGTTGGCAGTATAGTTCCCCCCACATTAGGTTGTACTTTCCGCACATTAGGTTGTAGTTCCCCCACATTTAGTTGGCAGTATAGTTCCCCCCCCCACATTAGGCTGGCAGTATGTTCCCCCACAGACATACAGCCTCCAGCCATACAGTGCGTGGCTGGAGGCTGTATGCCTGACTGCCCCACTTCAGTGCTCCGACCACCGCTCCTCCGGTCCGGCCATAGCAGTAGGTCCCGGGACTGGAGGAGCGGTGGTCGGAGCACCGAAGCTGACGTGCCACTGGTAACACTTACCAAGCTGGCCAGCGCACGTCCTGCTCGCTACTCCGCTCCCCGTTGCTATGGGCGCACGCGCAGGATGTCAGTGATGTCCCTGCGTGCGCTACCTCCCAGCTGTCCTTGTGTTTTTAAAGTAAACACGGGGCCTGCAGAGAGTTAACAGGGGCATCCATGTGTCCCGAAAAACATCTTTCGGGACACAGGGATGTCCATCGGCAGCGGCGGCAAAAACACCTGGCGGTCCGGATAAATGTCCTCGGTGGGCAGCATGTGGCCCGCGGACAGTAGTTTGAGGACCCCTGGTCTATACAGTTTAGCCTGTATCCCAGGGAGGTGGCCAGTGACACAGAGACCTCGCAGGCTTGCTGGGACTTGCAGTAGGTAGACTGACTGACTATAATGCAGGTCACAGTGAGTAGACATTAAACTTGATTTGACTGACTTGATGAATGACAATTAGATGACTTTAGCTTACTTGCAATTGACAGGGGGCTGTAGACTTTAGGCTTGAGGCTTCCAATGCTCTGGACACACTCTGGAAGATATTTAAAGAAAATGGGGGAGATTCATCAAAACCTGTCTAAAGGAAAAGTCCCATAGCAACCAATCAGTTCGCTTCTTTCATTTCTGGAAAGGCCGCTGAAAAATGAAAGAAGCAATCTGATTGGTTGCTATGGGCAACTCAGCAACGTTTCCTCTGGACAGGTTTTGATAAATCTCCCCCATAGTGCTGTTTTCTAGGGTATAGGTGATAATAAAAATATGGGAGAGTTTGTAAGAAATGTTGAGGTATGAATGTGAAAGAAACATGTAATCCGGGTTATATAAGTAGCCAAAAGTATTAGAATAGTGATAAATGAGGGTTAACAAATAGATTTATTAAATTACTAAATGTACAGTGGTCCTAGAGTGGATGCCGGCAATCCACTCCGGGATTTAAACATTAAAACTTGATAAATAAAATATCACAATATATCACAAAGTTCTGTATCGTTCGTGTGCTTGAACGAATGGATGGTCCGTATAGCAAGCTATGGCAGGCTTGCTAGGACGTCTGGATAAGGGTGTAGCTTGATTCAAGCTACACCCTTACACAGACGTCCTAGCAAGCCTGCCATAGCTTGCTATATGGACCATCCATTCATTCAAGCACACGAACGCATCAACAGCATGCGCATTCCACCACGAGGATTCACACAGAGATGACAGACTCCTCCGTACATCGCCAACCTGCTGCTGACACCAGGACATCAGGATCGATGCGGTGAGGACTTCCCTGACACCAGAGTGGGTGAGTGGGCATCCATTTTTAGCCATTTGCCGAGTCGCGCTATCACCCTTACCCACTTGTGTCAGTATATCGACGAGACGCCGAGCTAACCTGCACTCCGTGACTACTCTCAGATTCTATCACTGAATCGGCATTATTTCAGTACCTACAATGCTTTCATCTCCTCTGTTTGTGCCATCAAAGCTCTGTGTCCCCTACCTTGAATTTTCTCAGTGTACATCAGCACGCACAGGACCAGCGCGACATCAGTGGGCATTTTTTGTGTTGCTCCAGCGCTTCTCCGGCACACGAAATCGGAGACTTTTAGCGACTGTGCTTGAACTGTTTTAAGATTTTATTGTTTCCATCTGCTGGATAAACATTCTTGCAAATGTGTAGCCACTTTGTGTGCTATAAACGATACAGAACTTTGTGATATATTGTGATATTTTATGATATTTTATTATAAAGTTTTAATGTTTAAATCCCAGAGTGGATTGCTGGCATCCACGCTAGGACCACTGTACATTCTAATTCTAATACTTTGGCTACTTATATAACCCGGAATACACGTTTCTTTTACATTCATACCTCAACATTTCTTACAAACTCTCCCATATTTTTATTATCACCTATGCCCTAGAGAACAGCACATTTTATTAAAATTTCTTATTTTTGTCAATCATTTTATGCTTGTCAAATATTTAATGCAGCCATTGGGGGTCCGCACTGTGCTAGTTTGTCGGACGACTGGACAGATTGAGCACACTCACCACACACCTTTCTTCTATTTACACTCTGTAAGATGTCTTTACTGCACTGGACCTCAGGAACAAGAGAGATGAAAGAGAGAGATTGCAGGTCCTCCCTATCTTATATAGTGATGAGCAGCAGGGGCCATATGCAAATTTGCGATATTTCGTGAATATATTGATGATTATTCGTCCTATGTTCGCAAAATTCGCATATTCACTTTTTTTCCATGCGAAAATTTGTATCGAAAATTTGGATGGGAAATTTGCATAAAATTTGCTTAAAAATTTGCATGTAAAAAAAAAAAATGAATATTCGTCATTACGAATATATAGCACTATATTCGAAATATTCATAAAATCGCGAATTGACGATATTCGCGATAAAAATTCACATTATGAATTTTCGTGCTCAACACTAGTCTTATATAGGAGCCCATAAGTTACTTGGGAAGTCACTGGATTCTCTGGGTAACAGTCATATGACTTGGACATGTGACTTAAGCATAATCATATGGTACATATATAGTCATGTGACAAAAAATATAAATAAATGTCCTTTGCTCTTTATGTAAAACCTGTGTACACAAGGGGAGATACTGCAGGAGATCCCCGGGGACAGACAGGGACTCAACATTATGGGACAGAGGGACCATACGGGACCATATCCCATACTGGGACACAACACTAGAAATTTAGGGGTTCCCATTGGCAGGGTCACATGGGCTTGCACTGCTCCACACTTTTTAAAGGTATAACATATATTATATATAATATATATAACAGATAACACAGTACTTATGAAAATATATTAACCATTTGATAAAGTGCCTAAACACAGTAACCATAGCAACCAGTCTCCCAGGGACCCAACACCTGTGCCACAGGTCTGCCCAAGGAAGTCCAAAGCCCCCAGGACAGCCTTTGGTGCTGGGAAACCACACTTGTCCTTAAACAAACTCTTTTCTCTAGTCAAAATTGTTAAAGATATTTTAATAACAATAAAAACAGACTTGTTAAAAAAAAATTAAGATATAAAAAGTGTCTAAAACACATAATACATTTTGTGCTTGTAATTACTTTTTTTTTGCCTCAAATTGATCAAAACATACTTTATTTAGTAAATCTGCACTTTTTCTGTAGATACAACTTTTAGAATACAAAAAAATAAATAGTAAATAGTAAGTAAATGTGTCGCACTGTTCCAACTGTGCCCTCAATTGCTTGCGGGGAGATCAGCTTTTATTTTTGAAAAAAACTCATTGTGCATTGCAGCAAATAAAAATGAGCCATTTTCTAGAACAATCTATGCCTGGGATGACCTTGCTATGATTATAATACTGACAAGGGATACTCCAGGAAGGTTATAAATATTGCATCAATTCCTGGAAATGTTCTCATTACACAATTTTAAAACTCATAATTTTAGAGGCTTATACTCCATCAGCTTACATGGTACAAATCCAGCCATAAAACGATCACATACTTAATATTCTATATATTTAAGGACTCCAGTCAAACATTTACTGAACCGATGCATTAACCCAATCCACATGACATCAGTTCTACAGTTTTAGCTGTTTTTAACATAATCTGTCCCAAAGTATTTATACTGTACTATAGTATAATATGTGAACTCTTCTACTCTCTTTTAATTTTCATGTTTGATTTCCTTCTTTTAAGAAGATTAAGTTGCTGAATAACATCAGTCTTTAAAGGCAATGGACTGATTTTCCAAAAACAAAATGCCTTGGTGTGATTCAAGCTTTACCCCTTAAGGATGCAGGGTTTTTCCGTTTTTACATTTTCATTTTTTCCTCATCACCTTCTAAAAATCATAAAACTTTCAATTTTGCGCCACCAATTCTACTTTGCAGTGACATTAGTCATTTTACCAAAGTATCCATGGCGAAGCGGAAAAAAATTCATTGTGTGACAAAATTGAAGAAAAAATTTCATTTTGTAATTTTTGGGGGCTTTCGTTTCTGCGCAGTGCATTTTTCGGAAAAATGATATCTTATCTTTATTCTCTATGTCTATAGGTTAAAATGATACCCTACTTATATAGGTTTTATTTTGTATTCCTTCTGAAAAAAAGTTATAACTACATGCAGGAAAATTTATATGTTTAACCTCTTAAGGACCCAGGACATACGGGGACGTCCCCGCACCCTGAGCTTTAAGGACCCAGGACGTCCCCGTACGTCCTGGCGTTTTCCGGTCCCTGCCGCGCACCAGGCAGAGATCGTAACCGGATGCCTGCTGAAATGCTTCAGCAGGCATCCAGGGCAAACGCTGAGGGGGGCCATGTAGGCCCCCCATGTCGGCAATCGCCGCAAATCGATATGCGGCGATACCGGGCTGATCGGGTCTCTGGGACCCGACCGCCCGGTAATTTTGCATGATCCCGGCTGTCACAGACAGCCAGGACCATGCTAAAGTATAGGAGCAAGGTGGCAAGCCTGTCGCCTCCTCCTATTCCCTGCGATCCATCAGTTAGTTAACCGACCAATCGCAGGGGGGAGGGGCGGTTACTTCCTCCCGCCCTGCCCGGCCCCTGGAAGTCCAGAGAGGACGGGAGGAAGACCGGAGGACGCGGCGGGGGACGGGGGAGTGCTGGGGCCTGGCCCCGGTACTTACCTCGTCCCTGAAGACCCGGATCCCGGCGATGAAGATGGCGGGGCGGCGACAGGTGAGTTGATCTTCAGCCGCGGTCGGTCCCTTTACAGCAATGCATGTCGCCGTAAAGCGACATGCATTGCTGTATTGGGACCCTGTATAGTACAACTCCCAGCATGCCCAGACAGCCCTTGGCATCTGGGCATGCTGGGAGTTGCAGTTTTGCAACTTATGGAGGTCCACAGTTTTGGGACCACTGTGCCCTTCCAGATGTTGCAAAACTACACATCCTCAGCATGCCCTTACTGTCCAGGCATGCTGGGAGTTGTAGTTCTGTAATATCTGGCCCTTCAGATGTTGCAGAACTACAACTCCCAGCATGCCTGGACAGTTTTGGCATACTGGGAGTTGTAGTTTTGCAACATCTGGAAGGGCACAGATTGGGAACCACTGTATTAGTGGTCTGCAAACTGTAGTCCTCCAGATGTTGCAAAACTACAACACCAAGCATCCTGGAAGTTGTAGTTCTGCAACATCTGGCTCTAAAGATGATGCCGAACTACTACTCCCATCATGCCTGAGAATGTTTGGGAGTTGTGGTTTTGCAACAGCTGGAGGCACACTGGTTGGGAAACATTGTCTGTTTCCTAACTCAGTGTTTCCCAACCCATGTGCCTCCAGCTGTTGCAAAACTGTAACTACCAGCATGCACTGATAGACTGTGCATGCTGGGAGTTGTAGTTTTGCAACAGCTGGAGGTCCCCCCCCCCCCCCTGTGAATGTACAGGGTACATTCACATGGGCAGGGGGCTTACAGTGAATATCAGGCTGCAAGTTTGCAGTGCAGCAAATTTTGCGCGGCAGCTCAAACTCGCAGCAGGAAACTCGCTGTAATCCCCCGCCCGTGTGACTGTACCCTAAAAGCACTACACTACACTAACATAAAATAAAAAGTAAAAAACACTACATATACACATACCGCTACACAGCCCCCCTCCCCAATAAAAATGAAAAACGTCTGGTACGCCACTCTTTCCAAAATGGAGCCTCAAGCTGTTGCAAAACAACAACTCCCAGTATTGCCGGACAGCCGTTGACTGTCCAAGCATGCTGGGAGTTTTGCAACAGCTGGAGGCACCCTGTTTGGGAATCACTGGCGTAGAATACCCCTATGTCCACCCCTATGCAAATCCCTAATTCAGGCCTCAAATGCGCATGGTGCTCTCACTTTGGAGCCCTGTCGTATTTCAAGGCAACAGTTTAGGGTCACATATGGGGTAACGCCGTACTCAGGAGAAATTGCCTAACAAATTTTGGGGGTCTTTTTCTCCTTTCACCCCTTATGAAAAGGTGAAGTTGGGGTCTACACCAGCATGTTAGTGTAAAAAAATAAAATGTTTACACTAACATGCTGGTGTTGCCCTATACTTTTCATTTTGACAAGAGGTAAAGGGGAAAAAAGCCCCCCAAAATTTGTAATGCAATTTCTCCCGACTATGGAGATACCCCATATGTGGGTGCAAAGTGCTCTGGGGGCGCACAACAAGGCCCAGAAGAGAGAGTGCACTATGTACATTTGAGGTGATTTGCACAGGGGTGGCTGATTGTTACAGCGTTTTTGACAAACGCAAAAAAAAAAAAACCCACATGTGACCCCATTTCGGAAACTACACCCCTCATGGAATGTAATGAGGGGTGCAGTGAGAATTTACACCCCACTGGTGTCTGATAGATCTTTGGAACAGTGGGCTGTGCAAATTAAAAATTTTGTACAGCCCACTGTTTCAAAGATCTGACAGACACCAGTGGGGGGTAAATGCTCACTTTACGCCTTGTTACATTCCTCAAGGGGTCTAGTTTCCAAAATGGTATGCCATGTGGGGGTTATTTTGCTGTTCTGGCACCATAGGGGCTTCCTAAATGTGACATGCCCCCCGAGCAAAATTTGCTCTCAAAAAGCCAAATATGACTCCTTCTCTTCTGAGCATTGTAGTTCGCCCGTAGTGCACTTCAGGTCAACTTATGGGGTACCTCCATACTCAGAAGAGATGGGGTTACAAATTTTGGGGGGTATTTTCTGCTATTAACCCTTGCAAAAATGTGAAATTTGGGGGAAAACACACCTTTTAGTGATTTTTTTTTTTACGTATGCAAAAGTCGTGAAACCCCTGTGAGGTATTAAGGCTCACTTTATTTCTTGTTACGTTCCTCAAGGGGTCTAGTTTCCAAAATGGTATGCCATGTGTTTTTTTTTGCTGTCCTGGCACCATAGGGGCTTCCTAAATGCGGCATGCCCCCGAGCAAAATTTGCTCTCAAAAAGCCAAATATGACTCCTTCTCTTCTGAGCATTGTAGTTCACCCATAGTACACTTCAGGTCAACTTATGGGGTACCCTAATACTCAGAAGAGATGGGGATACAATTTTTTGGGGGTATTTTCTGCTATTAACCCTTGCAAAAATGTGAAATTTGGGGGGAAACACATTTTAGTGAAATTTTATTTTTTTACATATGCAAAAGTCGTGAAACACCTATGGGGTATTAAGGCTCACTTTTTTCCTTGTTACGTACCTCACGGGGTCTAGTTTCCAAAATGGTATGCCATGTGGTTTTTTTTTTGCTGTTCTGGCACAATAGGGGCTTCCTAAATGCAACATGCCCCCAAAAACCATTTAAAAAAAACGTACTCTCCAAAATCCCCTTGTCGCTCCTTCGCTTCTGAGCCCTCTACTGCGCCCGCCGAACACTTTACATAGACATATGAGATATGTGCTTACTCGAGAGAAATTGGGCTACAAATATAAGTATACATTTTCTCCTTTTACCCCTTGTAAAAATTCAAAAATTGGGTCTACAAGAACATTCGAGTGTAAAAAATGGAGATTGTGAATTCTCTCCTTCACTTTGCTGCTATTCCTGTGAAACACCTAAAGGGTTAAAACGCTGACTGAATGTCATTTTGAATACTTTGGGGGGTGCAGTTTTTATAATGGGGTCATTTGTGAGGTATTTCTAATATGAAGACCCTTCAAATCCACTTCAAACCTGAACTGGTCCCTGAAAAATTGTGAGTTTGGAAATTTTGAGAAAAATTGGAAAATTGCTGCTGAACTTTAAAGCCCTCTGGTGTCTTCCAAAAGTAAAAACATGTAAATTTTATGATGCAAACATAAAGTGGACATATTGTATATGATAATAAAAAAAATTATTTGGAATATCCATTTTCCTTACAAACAGAGAGCTTCAAAGTTAGAAAAGTAAGTTTTTCATGATATAAAAAGTGACCAAAAATATGCTATTTTGGACTTTGGAATTTTTTTTGCGCGAATGCCATTCACCGTGCAGTTTAATTAATGATATATTTTTTATAGTTCGGACATTTCTGCATGCGGCGATACCACTTATGGTATGGTGGGCTCCTGGCATCCCGCTCCATGATGCACATGCACCGCACTGATGTCAAAGAATAAAGAAACAGTGAGCGCTCCCTCTATTCCTTTCTTGTCTGCTATGCATGAACTGCCTTTTCATTTCGGGTTGAGCACGGGAAGATTTCATCATAGTGGGTCCGTTAGTGTGTCCTGCCGCTGTTCACAACAGTGAAGTTTTAACACTTGTGTCAAAAGCGGCAGTAGCCGATCTCTGTGTCTCCAAGTCTTGGCGATACCACATATGTTTATTTTTATTTACACAGTTTTTTTTTTTTTTTAAATGGGAAAAGGAGGTGATTCAAACTTTTATTAGGGAAGGTGTTAAATGACTTTTATTAACTTTTTTTCACACTTTTTTTCAGTGTTATAGCTCCCCCCTAGTGGCTATTACACTGCACATACCGATCTCATACACAGATCATTGTCGTGCATTGACACGCAAAAGATCAGTGTTATTGGCAGTCGATTGCTCAAGCTCTGATTTCAGGCTTGGAGCAATCAATCACCGATCGAACACTATGGAGGCAGGTAAGGGGACCTCCGTTCGCGTTCTAGCTGATCGGGACATCGTGATTTCACCGTGATGGTCCCGATCAGCCAGACTGAGCTGTCGGGAAGATTTTACTTTCATTTTAGATGCTGCGATCAACTTTGAACGCTACCTCTAAAGGGTTAGTAGCATACAGCACAATGATCGGTGCCGCATGCTATTAGCCCAGGGTCCCGGCTTTCATTAGCCGCTGGGATTGACCCAGTATGATGCGGGGTCACGGCGTGATCCCGCGTTATATACCGGGACCGGGCGCAGGGCGTACAGGTATGCCCTGCATTCTTAAGAGGTTAAAAAGGTTTTCAGGCTCCTGAAAAAAAAACACTAATCATCTCGGTGGGCTCAGAAACCATTGGCTTTACCAGACTGCCACGGCCAATCACTGGCCTTAGTGGTCCCATTCTGTAGTTACTGGCTCAGTGATGTCATCAGTACCTGATGACATCACTAAGCCAGTAAGTATAGAATGAGAGCAATAAGGCCAGTGATTGGCCGTCGCAGTCTGGTAAAGCCAAGCACATCATTGCTGATGGATAGTGTTGAGCGACATAGGCCATATTCGAATTCGTGGATATTCGCGAATATATGGACGAATATTCGTCATATTCGCGAATATTCGCATATTCGTAATATTCTCATTTTATTTTCGCATATGAGAATATTCGCGTGTGCGAAAATTAACATATGTGAAAATTCGCATATACAAAAAATTAGCGTAAGTTAAAATTTGCATATGCTAAAATTAGCATATGCGAATTTCGCATATGCGAAAATTCGCACACCGGTCTCACACAGTAGTATTAGAGCCTTCTTACACCACATAGGCTGGAAGCAGAAAGGGATGATCACTGTGATGTGTACTGTGGAAAAAATAAAAATTAAAAAAAATGTAAAAAACGAATATTCGTAATTACGAATATATAGCGCTATATTCGCGAATATTCGCGAATTTGCGAATATGCGATATTCGCGAATAAAATTTAAATTGCGAATATTCGCGAGCAACACTACTGATGGAGTGTAAACCATGGGGGGCAGAGAATCTGCAGTGGATCAGCAAGGAATTTAAGAGGTGAGTAGTGTTTTTCTATGTTATAATGTTATAACATTTGGACTATAAGAAGGACTTGATGGGCCTGTGACTTTCTAACCTTATCCAATTATCAGGTCTTAAAGGTTGTAAAGACTTGTATAAATTATTCTATGTAGTAGTAAAATGAAAAAAAAAAAAAAAGTAATCTCGACACTCGGCACTGTATGGGTCTATGCACACTACGCAATCTCCGCCCAGATAAACTTTGGGAGGAGATTCTGAGGGCCAGCGCTTACTGAATCAGTTGGTGCTAGGACCTCGTGGATATTGCTGTTGCCCGTAGCCTGCAATGCATTCTGCTCAATATTCTGCTGAAAGAATAAACATCTTCATTCCACTGATGAAATTCCATAGTGTCCACTGTGCAGCAGAATCCCATTGACAGCAATAAAACTCTGCTACTCCGGAGTTTTTAAGCTGAAATTCTCCATTCAGAAATTTCTAAGTGTGATGATAAGTTCTCCTACAATCTATAAAACATACAGTATACTAATATATAAATACAATATAGGTGATGTTTAGTGGGCAAACACATGTGTTTGCAGCTGGAATTGTCCTTTCCAGACACTCTGCTTAACTACAGAAAATTGGAGGAATGGTGAAGGGAATAATTCACACCAATTTTTCTCTCCTGATCAGGGCAATATACTGAAACACCCTCTGTTTTTTGGGTTAATTGACAATTAGCTAGTAATTGAGTTAATACATGGCTGGCCTGCTCTATGGGACACTTTTGACAGGCAGCACGCAGACCATAATAACACAAGGAGTCTTTGGGATGATGTATTCTCCTATATATGTAATACATGGAAGGACATAACACTAGACCAGAAATCCTACGTAGGAATTTAATATGACAACTGATTTTTGTTAGGCCCTGCGCTCCGGCCGCTTGCACCGGCCGTGAGCGCATTGTGCATCTGTCCCCGGCTGCTGGCGGGGCCGGGATTCGCATTGTGGGACGCGCCCGCATGCGAATCCTGGCCCGTCATTCACCCTGTGCTGCTGCCGCTTCCGCTTCTGTGCCTCGGCTCCGTCGCGCGCGCCCCAGTCTCCTAGGGTGTGCACGTGCCGGAACTTTGAGATTTAAAGGGCCAGTACGCCCATAATTACTGTTTGCACCTGACACTACCTTATAAAGTCCCTGCACCTCCCACACTTCCCTGCCGGATCGTCAGTGCCCCTAGCCTGAGATTAAGCATACCCTATAGCCTGTTTACCTTGTCCATGTACCCAGACCTTCCGCTACATTATTTGACGCTGCACCTTTGCCGCCTGCCCTGACCTTTTGCTACGTTGACTATGCTACTGCCTTATCCTCCTCTACCTCGCCTTGCCCAGCTACCTGTGTGGTCGAGCCGTGTCAGGGGTAGCGACCTGGGTGTCGCCTGCCACAGCAAGCCCATCCTGCCTTGCGGCGGGCTCTGGTGAAGGCCAGTGGCACCTTAGTCTCCGCTCCCCGATACGGTCCGATCAGCCACACAGTTTAGAGGATCCACATCCAGCTTCCTTACAATTTTTTTTTTATTTGGTGGGAAGGAATATAAAGGACCTTACTGAAGCTGCATCATCCGGTGGAAAAAATAAAAAAAAAAGATGCCATATCATTTTGCCAACCATCTTGAGTTTCTTAAGAAATGTGCAGAGCTGAGGCGGTAAGTATTTAAAAAAAATTCATAAAAAAATATTTTTCTAGAGTACGCTATTTGTATCTCTCTCTGGAGTTATGTAAATGCTGACCTCTAAACATTTTTCTTTTTTTCTTTTAGGACAACTTCCAGTGTTGCCGCTGCATGTGCTCCAGGGCCTATAGAAGAGGACATGTCTACCCACCAGCACTGTTCCTTGCACTGCTGAGCAACTGCAACAAGCTCCCCTTCCAGGATCCTCATTGCTAGATCAGGTAGCCAAGGCATCGCAGCTGAATTTAGAGATCTGGTCCAGTGGGTAAGGACTGGTAGGAGGCATCATGGGAGGTTGGAGGATCTTATTAAAGTGTCAAGAGATGGCTTGCTAAGATTGTATGAAACACTGACAGCTTTAGAGAGGAGTTTCACCAATCAGCATGGCAGGAGGGGGTATTACCAACTATTGGTTCCCCTTAAGATTGTCTGTTGTTTCTCCAGAGTCTAGCCCTCATGATGGAGCGAATGACCATTTCTGCATTGGGTCTATCCAGCACATTAAGAAGATACTCCTCGGCCCCCTCACACTCCTCCTTTACCCAATCCCATTCCCAGTCCCCTCCCCAGTCCTGTCGCCATCACTGTTCCTGGTCCCCTCCCCAGGCCTATGGCCATTCACCATCCTATGCCCCCATAAATCCTATCAACTCCCAGGCCTATGCCCACACCCAGCCCTACCCAGCTACAGGATTGAGCAATCAACCCCTTATAACGCTGATCCATGCAAAGCTATGGCTTTGCAGGGATCAGTGTATAACATCAGTGTGTGCAGTGTTATAGGTCCCTATGGGAGCTATAACACTGCAAAAAAAAAAAAAAAAAAAAAAAAAAAAAAGAAGTTAATAAAGGTAATTTAACCCCTTCCCTAATAAAAGTTTGAATCACCCCCCTTTTCCCATATAAAAAACTGTGTAAATAAAAATAAACATATGTGGTATCGCTGCATGTGGAGATGTCCAAACTATAAAAATATATGGCTAATTAAACCGCACGGTCAATGGCGTACGCGCAAAAAAATTCCAAAGTCCAAAATAGCGTATTTTTGTTCACTTTTTATATCATGAAAAATTAATAAAAAGCAATCAAAAAGTCTGATGAATACAAAAATAGTATCAATAAAAACTTCAGAACACAGCACAAAAAATTAGCCCTCATACCGGTCCGTACGCAGAAAAATAAAAAAGTTATAAGGGTCAGAAAATGATAATTTTTTTTACGTAAACATTTTCCTGCATGTAGTTATGATTTTTTTCAGACGTACGGCAAAATCAAACCTATATAAGTAGGGTATCATTTTAACCATATGTACCTACAGAATAAAGATAATGTGTCATTTTGTACCAAAAAAATGCACTGCGTAGAAATGGAGGCCACCAAAAGTTACAAAATGACATTTTTTCTTCAATTTTGTCGCACAATTAATTTTCTTTTCCGTTTCGCCGTGGATTTTTTGGCAAAATGACTAATGTCACTGCAAAGTAGAATTGGGGGGCCCAAAAATTAAGCCATCATATGGAATTTTATGTGCAAAATTGAAAGCTGAGGAAAAAATGAAAATGCAAAAACGTAAAAACGCTGAGTCCTTAAGGGGTTAAAATTAATATACAATAACAGTAAGTACAGGTTAAAAATGGGATCAAATAATGGACAGTAGCTGATGTCATGTTATTTTAACATGATGTCCGTTTAAACAACGGACGTGGCATTTGTTGTAATTTGTTCTGAACATTTTTTTTTATCCGTATATACATGACCCGTTAATTAACATTCACGGGTCAATAATGGGGCAGGTCATAAGAGTAATGTGAAAGTAGCTTTAGTATCTAGGATAGCTGTACTATTTTTACAAGTGTAACTGTACCCAGGGCAGGTGGAAGGATGTTGGTCTACACAGGTGAAGGTGCATTTTGGTGCCTTCCCCCCCCCCCCCCCAAACTGACATAGCGTGGGTTGGAACCCCCTGGGCAATGCAAAATATTGTGCATCCTCCCACCCGGCCTGTGAATGTAAGAGAATGGTGATGCATATAGTGTAGGCATCGCTCATCACCAAGACCACATGCAGGATTTTCACAAAAAATAATACCTCCACACCAGGACAACATGTGTTATACAATGACCAATACCATCATACTGTTATAAATTAAAAAGCACTATATATAGACCATTATCACCACTGTACAAGGGACAAATAATTGCACCACTACTATTACCACCACATATTGACAGGATAATACTGCTATACTGATACTGAACAAAGCCACTATAGACACTATAGACTAAAATCCCCTCATACAGTGACCATATAGTAGTGACCCAGACTCTATTCAGGCTCTGCAGACCATATAAGTGATTACATACGGCTGCATCAGGTGGCATCTTCTCTGATCAGTGTCGTTCACTTTCCTTTTTCTTCTCCATTTGGCCCAGACTGTCATGATGATTTCTTCCATCATCAACTCGTCTCCACAGAACCTGCCAGACAAACATTTTAGGCTGCACACTTTTTTTTTGCACCTATAGCGCTCCATACATTAATAATAACTCCCCCTTGGTGTATCACACAGTAGAGTAGGTAGATAAGCGGATTGGGGGAAGAGAAGGTAGTTCCCCCATTAAGTAGATCCATTCACATGGTTTCCCCCATTACAGAGGTGCCACCTGTAGTTGGGTCCCTGTGTAGATACCTGTAGGTACTTACTCCCTGTAGGCAGTAGCAGCCTTCTATAAATCGGGATTTTCCTAGCTACCGTGACGGAAAATCTAAGTTATATGAAGACAGGAGGCGAGTATCTTGCATTAAACCTTTCTTTTTAATGCCCATAGCAGAAAAATTACAGAGAATTTATTTCAATAACATTAGAAATTTTTTTTTTTTAAACTACAACTCCCAGCAGCCCTTGGAATCCCCTCCCCTGGGACGGAGACCCTATATAAGGGGCTGGCTGGACCTCCTCTTCCTCTTTCTTTCGTGCGAACTTCGGAACAGCGCACGGCATCTTGATACCCCGGATACACTCCGACGGCAAACGAATTCCATCTCCGGAACTAGACGTCAGGGCCAACTGGGCCCCCAGCAACTGTGTTTCAACTGGAACAAAACAGAATAGCTGTCACTCAGGGACTTCTCATACTCTGCTGCGTAGATGCAGGATCCGCTCTTCAATATCCTGAAACGAGAAAACACACCGTAACAGGGTGGGAAGGGAGGGAAGATACTCGCCTCCTGTCTTCATATAACTTAGATTTTCCGTCACGGTAGCTAGGAAAATCCCGATTTATATATCAGACAGGAGGCTCATATCTTGCAAGTTTAAAGCTAAACAAGTTTAATCAGGAAATATGCGAACATACACGTTCATAGGACAGACACAGAAACGTGTTCCTGCGGCCGAAAATAGAACTGCCTAAAGGTCCGAGAGTGAACCCCCTGACGTAACCACCTTAGTGGCCATCGCCCCTCTAGAAGAGTGGGCACCAAAAAGAGAAACGTCAATACCAGCCAAATCCATGGCTGCCCTCACCCACCTGGCTAAGGTAGCCGAGGTTACCGGAAGGTGAGGCTTGACATAGGAAACTAATAATTGATTATAAGCAACAGACCGCAATTGTGCAGTCCGCTCCTCATACCGTTGCAGACATCGCACCACACAAAGGCGCGGATGGTCAGGAAAAAATGGATAGAAGACTGTTTGAAGTCTCGTCTTAGTTCTGCGAACCACAGAAAACCGTACCCGATCAGGCGAAAATTGTCGCCTGGTAACATCCAATGCTTTTACATCCGATACCCTTTTTTATGGATACTAAGCATAAAAGAACAGTCAATGTAGTAGAAGCAAAGAAGCCTGGCACTAGTAGTATAAGCTGGAAACGTATGTATATGTTCCTGTATATTGTGGAAAAGGCGTAGGAAGTAATGTGCCTGCTGCGGGTGGTGCTCACACTGTGCGGTATAGTCCAAATGGCAATGGCATAAAAAGATAAATGAATAGGAGCAACTCACCCAAGACCCGAGAGGCAGTAGCAAAATCTTACTTTATTGCATATCGTGCAGACATGGATGCAAGCCACGGGGGGCAGATGTCACGGTGGGGGAGTAGCAGACAACAGCGGGCTGTTGTCTGCTACTCCCCCACCGTGACATCTGCCCCCCGTGGCTTGCATCCATGTCTGCACGATATGCAATAAAGTAAGATTTTGCTACTGCCTCTCGGGTCTTGGGTGAGTTGCTCCTATTCATTTATCTTTTTATGCCATTACTAAGCATAAAAGAGTTGTAAGTTTAAAAGATAAGTGTTTCAAGGAAAGGACATCATTGTCCTCCCAAGCGGAAAAAAGTTCTAGTACACGGGAGACATCCCAAGTCGACTGGTATCTAGGATGAGGGGGATGTTTAAATTTTACTCCCCTTAAAAGCCTACATACCAGAGGATGTTTACCTACAGGTAACGCGTCTACTGGACAATGATATGCCGATATGGCAGAACGATAGACATTCAGCGAACTATAGGATTTGCCAGACTCAAAAGAGTCCGCTAAATAATTCACTACGACTGAAACAGGTGCTTGAACGGCATAAATTTGCCGTTGATCACACCAACGAACCCACAGGGCCCAGGCAGATCGATATGCCGATCTAGTCCCTGGGGCCCAGGCCAAGGCGAGAAGGTCTCTAGCCGATTGTGAAAGATCGCCACCGGCGTCAGGGATCCCGAAACCAACCACGCTAGGAGTGGAAGATTGCCGTCCAACATGAGAGGGTGACAACCCTTGATCGGGTTCGAGAGAAGTTGAGGTGAGTGGGGAATCAATCGCGGATAATCGATCGCCATCCCCAGCAGTAGGGGAAACCACGGTTGCGCTGGCCACCAAGGGGTGATCAGCACGACCGTTGCCCTCTGACTCGCTACTTGGAAAAGGGTTCTGGTAATCAAATTGAATGGAGGAAACGCATAATGCGTCCCCCGTGACCAAATCTGACTGAACGCGTCCACTGCTGACGCTTCCGGATCCGGCCTCCAGCTGTAAAAACGGGGTAATTGCCGGTTGAGAACGAGAGGCAAAAAGGTCCGTATGTAATGGACCCCAAAGGTCTCGTAATGCCAGAAAAATCGGACGGTCCAGCGACCAGTCGCTGGAATCTGTCAGGTAGCGCGAATTCCAATCCGCCACAGTATTGGATATCCCGGGGAGATATTCCGCCACTGGAAAGATATTCCGGGACAGATAAAAGTGCCAAAATTCGGACGCGATGTCCGCCAGCACTTTGGACCTCGTGCCCCCAAGGCGGTTGACATACTGAACTGCTGCCACGTTGTCCATACGCAAAAGCACACACTTGTTGGAAGTGTGAGAGAGAAAACTCCTGATAGCAAAGAATGCCGCCAGGAGTTCTAAAGCATTGATATGGAGGAGAGATTCCTCTACGGACCATCTCCCTCCGGTAGTGTCTAGCCCGCAACGAGCACCCCAACCTTGGCGACTCGCATCGGATTCTAGAATAACGTCTGGGCAGGAGTTGAAAATTGTTCTGCCGTTCCATTCGACGCCGTGGCGAAGCCACCACAACAGTTCCTTTACAGACTCCGGACAGAGGGGAACCTCGTCCGCATATCTGAGACCCTGGCGAAGATGGAGGGTCTTTGCTCGATAGTGGAGTGGAGCCGGAAAAATTGCTTGATTAGAGGCCTACAACAGGCCGACTATGCGAGCAATCACACGCAAGGATACCTGACCCTTGCGTAACATTGCCCTGATTTCTTTGCGGATCAGGGCTAATTTCGATTTTGGTAACAGCAGGATGGCTCTCTTGGTATCCACTAGGAAACCCAGGAATTCCATCTCTTGCGAGGGTATCAGCACCGATTTTTTGTGATTGATGAGGAAACCAAGTTCCTCTATCAACGAAATTGCCCACTGGCTGTGTAGCCAGGCCTGCGTTCTGGAATGTGCCATAATGAGTAGGTCGTCCAGATAGATGATAAGGTGAACGCCTCTGCTCCGAAGAACAGCCATCACTGGTTTGAGCAGTTTGGTGAAACACCAAGGGGCAGAGGACAATCCGAACGGAAGGCAGGTGAACTGCCACATTCGGTCCCTCCACAGAAACCTTAGGAAAGGTTGGGAGGTATGGTGTATGGGAACGGTCAGATACGCGTCCTTCAGTTCGATTTTCACTAGCCAGTCTTCTGGCCAGAGAAGATCGCGTAATAGATGGATTCCCTCCATTTTGAAATGGCGGTAAACCACATGCTGGTTGAGGTCCCTCAGGTTGATCACTGGGCGATAGCCGCCATCTTTCTTCTTCACTAAGAAGATGTTGCTGACAAATCCGGGTAATAAGGGGTCTACCTCCAGCACCGCTCCTTTGGACAAAAGCTCTTGGAGCTCGTTGTCTATGAGCTCCATGTTTTGAGTAGAGAACCGAATGGGTTGAGGTACAACATTCAGATCGGGAAGAGATTGGAACTCTATCCAGTATCCGGTTACCGTATTGAGGATCCACACGTCTGCCGTAATCGTGGACCAGACGTGGGAAAAATACGTCAGTCTGCCCCCCACTAATGTGTGTGGAATCGAAAGTGGGAATGTACTCACCGGTCGGTGGTCGAGATCTAGGGAATCCGCGACCTCCGCGTCCCCTCCAGGGTCGTCCTCGAGGAGGGAAAAATGGCGCCGGTTGAGCCACGGGTAGGGCATATTGTTGCTGAGCAGGAGTGAACTGCTGGTTTGGTGGTCTTGTATAGGGCCTATATTGGTTAGTGCGGCCGGCAGATCGCCCTCTGCCTCTACCGGCCTTGCCAAAAACCTTGGTCGGTTGACCGGTCTTTTTCAATGAGGTTTGCGCCTTATCCAGGCTGGAGAAAAGGCTCACAAATTTATTGATGTTTTTAATAAGGTCTTCCCCAAAAAGGAGACCTTCAGCGGAAGGGCCTGGTTCTTTCTCCGCTAAATGGCTCAGCTGGGGTTCCAGCTTCATGAGGATTGAGCGACGGCGCTCCACTGAACAGGTCGTGTTCGCGTTGCCCAGCATACAAACAGCACGTTGGGCCCATCCCCTGAGTTGCGATAGGTCAACCGGTTGGGCCGATGAGGCCGCCTGCTCCGACAGATTTAAAATCTTTGTGAGCGGACCCAGGACATCTAAGATGCGGTCTTGGATCGCCTTAAACGATCGCTCAATTCCTTTCTTAGAATATTTACCAGACCGCGTTAAATATTTGAGAAGCACCGGGTCTATTTCTGGGGTGACCGCAACTTTCTTGGCTATATATGGCCTGGGACATTCAGCACGCAATTTATTGCGATTCACTCGGTCCAAAGACAGTCTAGTCCAATACTCAATGTATTGCGCTACATGAGGTAGTGGCGCCCAATCACCTGAGCGTGGGTGCGTAATTTCATCAGGGTTGAACAATGGTTGGCCCTGAGAGTCTAATATGGCTTCATTTGGCACCTCAGTGCTGGCGACATGCTGGTCCGCCGTGAACCCCGCATCCTCATCATCATCAAAATCGGAGTCTGTGACCTCAGCATTGTCAGACTCGCCGGAAGACTCGTCAGATGTCTCAAATGAGTCCGGCTTAGCCGGCCTGGCGGACTTCTGCCCTTTTTTGTTCTCCTTGGGGCCCAAGGGTCGAGAGAGGTCAGGGAGGTGCGGGGTGCGGCAGGCCGGGTCAGGTCCTGCCTGGGGCACATTATAAACTTCCCCTGCCGGGGAGTCGGATTGCACATTCGAGTGCTTACGTTTGTGAGACACCTTACCCCTAGCGGGGGTGTCTGCAGAAGTGGATGGTAGGAGTATATCAGTGCGTGCATTAGCAGCTAAAGCCGCTTGTATGGACTTGTTAATCATGTCCTGGATCTGGACTGTGGACATGAGGTGGGAGGCACCCAGTTCCACAGCCTCACTAGTTAGACCAGTGAGGCCAGACAATGGCATGACACTAGACCAAGCTGTTGCTCCTCTCACCGCTAGCTGCAACACTGGCGATGGTGAGAGGAGGAGGGAACAGCCAGCAGAACCCTCAGCCGTAGTATCGCGAGACTACGGCCGAGAGCGATGTGATAGGACGCGATGGGTCTCGAAGGCGTGTCGCAGGGAGCGCGTCACTAGGCCGCGCCTCTCCGACGCCAGCAAGCCCGCGAAGCGCGGCGCGCGCGGGAAGAAGATAGAAGAAGGCGCTTCTGTGGTAAACTAAAATGGCGCCTGCAAGAACTAAACAGTGAGTATAAATACAGCCCGAGATAGGGAGGAAAACTTAACCCGTTAGAAACGGATAACGGAGGATAGATGTAAGAGCAAGAAAATAAGAAATAGTAAGAAATGGTAAGAAAAAATTATAGAAATAATAATAGAAATAAAATAGAAATAATAAGGAAAAAATATGTGAAACAAGAAGTTCTCTCAAAGAGATGGGTGAACAGTTGTAAAAACTGCCACCCTAAGAATAAAATTCACACAATATGTAAAAACATGAATAAGAAATATAGAAGACAATACTTATCTGCCATGAGCAGAAAGAAAGAGGAAGAGGAGGTCCAGCCAGCCCCTTATATAGGGTCTCCGTCCCAGGGGAGGGGATTCCAAGGGCTGCTGGGAGTTGTAGTTTAAAAAAAAAAAATTTCTAATGTTAATGAAATAATTTCTCTTTAATTTTTCTGCTATGGGCATTAAAAAGAAAGGTTTAATGCAAGATATGAGTCTCCTGTCTGATATATAATTAAGAGTTACTCCCTGTAAATAGGTTCCATTGTAGATAGTAGCAAATAAAGAAAGGGTCCCGGCACTCTGAATCTTATCGAATCTTATCGATTTTATTTGCAATATAGCATACTATACAGACAGTACGCGTTGCGGCTCAGCAGCCTTTTTCAACTGTGTGCGGTTATCGGTTGAGATACACTTTATACATTGCATCCGGTTCACAGACACCTCGTCATCCCTAATTAGTATAGTCATTAGGAACACATGAGCAGAGAGAGAATCATAATAGAAAAGCATATACAAAAAAGCAAAAATGTACTTAATATGTGTATTAACTTGAGCAATATCTGCCGATCAATCTTGATGAATAATGATTCATTTTCCCCTCTGTAAAAAAAATCAGCATAAAAAACAAATCAGCATAAAAATTAATTTGACAAATTTAACCCATGCAAACTCGAAAAGTACAAATATATCAACACAAAAGCTGTGATAATTCATAATTGCGGTTCATGCCGCGCAGTTCCAGGGTCCCCAATCGATGAATCCAGTATGCCTCCTTCTGGATAAGGAGTTTTTTAATGTCACCTCCCCTTCGTGGCTGTATCACTGTATCTATTACCTGATATTGTAGTTGTGCTACAGTATGATTTTTATTTTTAAAGTGGGATGGAATGGGAAAGAGAAGATTCTGACACCTGATGCTTGATTTATGACGATTAATGCGGTCTCCTACACGCTGGGTGGTCTCCCCAACATATAGGAGACCACACGGGCATTTTATGAGATATACCACATTCCGGGACTGACAGGTAAAGTATTTGGTAATTGGAAACTTTTTGCCAGTATACGGGTGTGAGATTTGATTGCCTCGAATCACATTGCTGCACTGAGCACAATTCAGACAGGGAACTGTACCTGTGTATTTTGTACCAAGAAAAGTTTGTCTGCTTTTTTGTTTACCTCCTATATCAGCTTTAATGAGAGTATCTTTGATATTTTTTGATCGTTTATTACAAATTAATTGGAAAGTTTTAAATTCTTCTATCGATGGATACGATTTTTCAAGTATGTGCCAGTATTCTTTTACAATGTTGTCAATTTTAAATGAAAAGGGATGGTAGGTTCGGATGAACGGGATCATTCTGATATCCTTTTTACGGGTAGTACTCTCCTGAGTGTGAGGGGGAACGTTATTCAAGACCTTTTTAGGGTAACCTCTTTTATAAAATGTACCCTCTAATTCTTTTAATCTAGTCTCTCTCATGACAGGATCAGTTACAATTCTCTCAATTCTTTTTTTCTGAGAATTAGGGATAGATTTTTTGATTGATGGGGGATGGGCACTAGTGTAGTGTAATAAGTAGAGATGAGCGAATCGAACTTGACGAACCCGAATTCGTTACGAATTTCATGAAAAATTCGATTCGCAATGAATACGAATATCGCCGCGATTCTATCGCACAAATCGGTTCATTAAACTCCATTTTACAGCGTTCCAGGCTATTGTAGAGCTAAGATGGCGGATCAACATGTGAGTACATGAGGCAGGGGATTATAGGAGGGCGGGAAACAGCGTCGGGAATGAAGGTAGGCGGGCTGACCCAGAACCACATGTGAGATGCAGCCTATCAGTGTTCACTGACCCCTGTGATGTCACAGCCCACATATAATCGGCGGCCATCTTGCCTCACTTCATTTCATCTATGCACTCAAATGGAGAGGACGGGACTGTGTTTGTGTGAATAGCTCATACCACAGCGTTACATTGCAACTGCTAGTCACATTAGCATTAGGGAAAGGCAGGAGTGCAGAGTGCTGTACTGTTACACTGAGAAGGATCATTGATAGCTAAACCTCCTATTCACGTTATTGAGCATTACAGCAGAGAGGGGCAGATAGCTGTCAGCTGCCTCATACAGATCTCCAAGCTGCCTGAACTTTCTGAAGCATCTTATCTCCTCATTTTTCAGCACTATTGAGTTTTTTTTTTCTCCACAAATCTTCTGCTGCTCAGAATTGTGTGACAGAGTGCAATTTAGGGTTTAATCCATGTATTTATTTATTTTTTTTGTGGTGCTGCACTGTTAGGTCCTGCTGCTGTTCAGAAATAAGTCATATTAGTGTGGACTTTATTGCCTTTTTACCATTTTTCACCTGTTACTCTGTCTCTGTGCTAAATTCAGTGTTATACCACATGTTATACATCTGCCGGTGTATTAAAGAAAAAAAAAGTTTTTCCTGCGTACAAATACGCTTTACAGTGGCCTTATCATTGCAAAGGGCCTACATACAAGCAAATAGCGTACCATATACCACCTTTTTTTCTCTCTGTGCTAAATTCAGTGTTATACCACACGTTATACACCTGCCGGTGTATTAAAGAAAACATTTTTTTTCCTGCGTACAAATACGCTTTTCAGTGACCTTATCATTGCAAAGGGCCTAAATACAAGCAAATAGCGTACCATATACCAACTTTTTTTCTGTCTCTGTGCTAAAGTCAGTGTTATACCACACGTTATACACCTGCCTGTGTATTAAAGAAAAAAAATTTTTCCCTGCGTACAAATACGCTTAACAGTGGCCTTATCATTGCAAAGGGCCTAAATTCAAGTAAATAGCGTACCATATACTACCTTTTTTTCTGTCTCTGTGCTAAATTCTGTGTTAAACCACGTTATACACCTGCCAGTGTATTAAAGAAAAAAAAGTTTTTCCTGAGTAAAAATACGCTTTTTCAGTGGCCTTATCATTGCAAAGGGCCTACATACAAGCAAATAGCGTACCATATACCACCTTTTTTTCTGTCTCTGTGCTAAATTCAGTGTTATACCACATGTTATACACCTGCTGGTGTATTAAAGAAAAAAGAGTTTTTCCTGAGTACAAATACGCTTTTTCAGTGGCCTTATCATTGCAAAGGGCCTAAATACAAGCAAATAGCGTACCATATACCACCTTTTTTTCTGTCTCTGTGCTAAATTCAGTGTTATACCACACGTTATACGCCTGCTGGTGTATTAAAGAAAAAAAAGGTTTTCCTGCGTAAAAATACGCTTAACAGTGGCCTTATCATTGCAAAGGGCCTAAATTCAAGCAAATAGCGTACCATATACTACCTTTTTTTCTGTCTCTGTGCTAAATTCAGTGTTATACCACATGTTATACACCTGCTGGTGTATTAAAGATTTTTTTTTTCCTCAGTACAATTACGCTTAACAGTGGCCTTATCATTGCAAAGGGCCTAAATACAAGCAAATAGCGTCCCATATACTACCTTTTTTGCTGTCTCTGTGCTAAATTCAGTGTTATACCACACGTTATACACCTGTCGGTGTATTAAAGAAAAAAAAGTTTTTCCTGAGTACAAATATGCTTTTTCAGTGGCATTATCTTTGCAAAGGGCCTAAATACAAGCAAATAGCGTACCATATACTACCTTTTTTTCTGTCTCTGTGCTAAATTCAGTGTTATACCACACGTTACCACACATTATACACCTGCCGGTGTATTAAAGAAAATTTTTTTTACCCCCAGTACAAATACGCTTAACAGTGGCCTTATCATTGCAAAGGGCCTACATACAAGCAAATAGCATACCATATACCACATTTTTTCTGTCTCTGCGCTAAAATCAGTGTTATACCACACGTTATACACCTGCCGGTGTATTAAAGAAATTTTTTTTTCCTGAGTACAAATACGCTTTACAGTGGCCTTATCATTGCAAAGGGCCTAAATACAAGCAAATAGCGTACCATATACTACCTTTTTTTCTGTCTCTGTGCTAAATTAAATGTTATACCACACGTTATATACCTGCCGGTGTATTAAAGAAATAAAAGGTTTACCTGCGTAAAAATACGCTTAACAGTGGCCTTATCATTGCAAAGGGCCTACATACAAGCAAATAGCATACTATTTAGTACCTGTATTTCTGTTTTATACCACACGTTATACACCTGCCATGTATTAAAGAAAAAAAAGGTTTTCCTGCGTAAAAATACGCTTTTTCAGTGGCCTTATCATTGCAAGGGGCCTAAATTCAAGCAAATAGTGTACCATATACCACCTTTTTTTCTGTCTCTGTGCTAAATTAAGTGTTATATCACACATTATACACCTGCCGGTGTATTAACCCCTTAAGGACTCAGGGATTTTCCGTTTTTGCACTTTCGTATTTTCCTCCTTACCTTTTAAAAATCATAACCCTTTCAATTTTCCACCTAAAAATCCATATTATGGCTTATTTTTTGCGTCGCCAATTCTACTTTGCAGTGACATTAGTCATTTTACCCAAAAATGCACGGCGAAACGGGAAAAAAAATCATTGTGCGACAAAATCGAAGAAAAAACGCCATTTTGTAACTTTTGGGGGCTTCCGTTTCTACGCAGTGCATATTTCGGTAAAAATTACACCTTATCATTATTCTGTAGGTCCATACGGTTAAAATGATATCCTACTTATATAGGTTTGATTTTGTCGCACTTCTGGAAAAAATCATAACTACATGCAGGAAAATTTATACGTTTAAAAATGTCATCTTCTGACCCCTATAACTTTTCTATTTTTCCACGTACAGGGCGGTATGAGGACTATTTTTTTGCGCCGTGATCTGAAGTTTTTATCAGTATGATTTTTGTTTTGATCAGACTTTTTGATCACTTTTTATTCATTTTTTAATGTTATAAAAAGTGACCATAAATGCGCTTTTTTTGACTTTGGATTTTTTTGCCGCGTACGCCATTGACCGTGCGATTTAATTAATTATATATTTTTATAGTTCGGACATTTATGCATGTGGCGATACCACATATGTTTATTTTTATTTATTTTTTACACTGTTTAATTTTTTTATGGGAAAAGGGGGGTGATTCAAACTTTTATTAGGGAAGGGGTTAAATGACCTTTATTAACACTTTTTTTTAACTTTTTTTTTTGCAGTGTTATAGGTCCCATAGGGACCTATAACACTGCACACACTGATCTCTCATCCTGATCACAGGCGTGTATTAACACGCCTGTGATCAGTGTTATCGGCGCTTGACTGCTCCTGCCTGGATCTCAGGCACGGAGCAGTCATTCGCCGATCAGACACCGAGGAGGCAGGTAAGGGCCCTCCCGGTGTCCTGCAAGCTGTTTGGGACACCGCGATTTCACCGCGGCGGTCCCGAACAGCCCGACTGAGCAGCCGGGTCACTTTCACTTTAGAAGCGGCGATCGGCGATGTGTGGTATTAGCCGCGGGTCCCGGCCGTTGATGAGCGCCGGGACCGACGCGATATGATGCGGGATCGCGGCGCGATCTCGCTTCATATCGCGGGAGCCGGCGCAGGACGTAATTATACGTCCTGCGTCGTTAAGGGGTTAAAGAAAAAAAAAGTTTTTCCTGCATACAAATACGCTTAACAGTGCGCTCATCATTGCAAAGGGCATACATACAACCAAGTACTGTACTATTTAGTACCTGTATTTCTGTCTCGGTGCTCAATTCAGTGCTATTCCACACATTAGTATACACTGGCTGGTGTATACAACAAAAAGAGTTTTTTTTCTGCGTATAAACACGATTAACAGTGCGCTCATCATTGTAAAGGGCATACATACAACAAAGGAGTGTACTATTTAGTAACTGTTATTCTGTATAGGGCCTATATACTTTGAAAGGACAGCCGTAAGTAATCGCCTGCTGCTGTTCTAGACCCTCATAAACGCACTAAGTATGTCAGACAGAGAAGTGCCAGGACGTGCACAGAGAAGGGGCAGAGAAGGCCTACATACGTCAGGCAGAGTTGGCAGCAGACTTGGGGCGAGTGGCAGCAGGAGTCGCAGCAATAGGCCTGAGCCCCCGTTAACACCCAGCGGTCGTGTCGTCGACCCATCACTCCTCGTCAATTGGTTTGCACACTCATCCCCATCATCACAAGCGACATCTGACAACCCCAGTCAAGAGTTGGTGGGTTCCTCAGACACAACCCTCAGTTGGCATGCGTCAACACATGATTCGCCACCATAAAGCGGCCTGGGATAACTGTGGCTCCGAGGTAGTGGTCCAGCCTGCCGTATCACCCAGTGGCCATCCGCTCTCTCCGTCATCCAGCCAAAGCTCCACCACCTCAGCCGAAGGGAGCATTGTTTTAAACCATCCTTCTTGCACTCCTGCTTCCTCCGCTCGTAGTCAGCCATTCCGCCAACAATCGATCGGCGAAGCCATGTCCAAGAGACAACAGTATGCGCCCACTCATCCAACGGCGTAGAAGTTGAATGTGCTCCTGTCCAAGTTGCTGGTGTTGCAGTCCCTTCCTTTCCCCCTGGTGGACTCTGCAGCTTTCAGGGAATTGATGGCTTGTGCCGAGCCGAGGTGGAGAGTCCCAAGCCGTCATTTCTTTGCGAAGAAGGCAGTACCAGCCCTGCATAAGTTTGTACAAGAGAAGGTGAGCCAATTCTTGAGCCTGTCGGTGTGTTCAAAAGTGCACAGCAGCGCCAACGTGTGGAGTTGTAACTACGGGCAGGGACAATACATGTCTTTTACAGCCCACTGGGTAAATCTTGTTCCTGCACAGCCACAGCAGCAACTTGGACAGGTCACACCGCTTCCTCCTCCACGCTCTCGCTCCCAGGCAGTTGGTCCTTTTACAGTGTGCGCCTCCTCCTCCTCCCCCGTGTCCTCAGCCTCCACTGCATATCCAAATCTCCGTGGCCCTTCATCGTACCACTTGTGTAGGGCACAGCGGTGTCAAGCCGTCCTTCACATGGTTTGCCTTGGCGAACGGAGTCACACAGGGGAGGAACTGCTGAAGTTCATTAGGGAAGAAATCCGAGTATGGCTTACTCCATTAAATCTGGAAATGGGAACCATGGTGACTGACAATGGGAAGAACATTGTGGCCGCGCTGCGACAAGGAAGTGTGAACCATTCGCCCTGCATGGCACACGTGTTGAATCTGGTTGTCAAGAAGTTCATCATGTCTTCACCCCATTTGCAAGACATCCTGACAATGGCAAGGAAACTGTGCATGCACTTCAGCCACTCGTACACGGCCAAGCACACTTTGCTTGAGCTGCAGCGTCAGAACGGTATCCCACAACATAGTCTCATTTGTGACGTTGCCACACGTTGGAATTCCACCCTCCATATGTTGGACAGACTATACGAACAAAGAAAAGCCATCACGGATTTTTTGTTGATACAAGCAGATAGGAGTACTCCCCTGTGTAACTTCAATGTGAACGAGTGGCAGCTCATACGTGACACCTGCCGTTTGCTGAGGCCCTTTGAGGAAGCCACATTTTTTGTTAGTCGCTCGAATTACGCCATGAACGACGTAATTCCACTCCTACATTTACTCCAAAAAATGATTGAAAACATGGCTGGTCACGGCAATGGAGATGTTGCGCCTACATCAGAAGGCTACATGAGTCCTGTGGGAGATGAACTGGAGGAGGATGATGAGGGGCAGAGCGGAGCACAGTTTACGGTGGATGAGATGGCTGGTGTTTCTGGTCATTGGACAGGAGGGGAGGAGCAAGAGCAGCCAGAGGAGCTGGAGGGTTATTACGAGGGAGGTGAGACAGAGGACCCAGACACACCATGGCAATATGCAGTGGAGATGGAGGCAGGTAGTCCCAGTGAGTCACTGTCACAAATTGCACGATGCATGCTGAGTTGCTTGCATAGTGACCCCCAAATTGTCAAAATTCATCAGCGCGATGACTTCTGGATCTCCACCTTATTAGACCCTCGCTACTGGCCCAGAATGGGGGCCTTTTTTACACCCATTGAGAGAGAGAACAAACTGACCTACTTCAGGGAGCTTCTACGTAGTCGGTTGGCCGATGCCTATTGGCCACATGGTCCATCCACTCGCAGGTCTGACTCGGGGGGCCCTCTGCGCTCACCTTCCACTGCCACGGCTGCTGGGGAGGGGAGGGGTGGCAGGAGCAGTACCGGCTCAGTCAGCAGCAGCCTGAGTCTACAGTCGCTGATGAGTAGCTTCCTTCAGCCGCATAGTGAAGCTACTCATCAGCAGCAGGTGGACATGGAGCAGGACCTGAACCAGCAGGTGATGGCTTACCTCGACATGACCCTGCCAAAAACCGTTGAAGATCCGCTGGACTTCTGGGCAGCCAGACTCGATTTATGGCCGCAACTAGCGGAGTTTGCCGTGGAAAAGCTGTCCTGCCCGGCCAGTAGTGTGCCATCAGAGCGGGTGCTTAGTGCGGCCGGGGCCATAGTCACCCCAAGGCGAACTTGTCTGTCCACTAAAAATGTGGAGAGACTGACGTTTGTCAAGATGAATCAGGGATGGATCAGCCAGGATTTCCAGCCACCAATGATAGATGGGTCTGAGTAGATTGACCATGCTCCTACAGCAAAATTTTCTCTATTGTGGTTGGTTATGAAACCCTCTGGGGCAGACCTGGGGATTGTACAGTCCGCTTGACACATTCGGCCCTTTGATTGGCTCTGGCCGGCCCGCGCTGATTGGGGGACAACTATGCTGCCTAATCTGGGGGCCATCTATGCTGCCTCTTCTGGGGGACAAGTATGCTCCTAATCTGGGGGACATCTATGCTGCCTAATCTGGGTGACATCTATGCTGCCTACTCTGGGGGACTACTATGCTCCTAATCTGGGTTACATCTATGCTGCCTAATCTGGGGGACAAGTATGCTCCTAATCTGGGGGACATCTATGCTGCCTAATCTGGGGGACAACTATGCTCCTAATATGGGGAAAACTGAAGCTTCTGGCCTTGGGCCTATAATTTTTTGAAGTTTAGCAGTAGCTAAATACATGCTTAATGCAAATGTCAACATTGATCTTTAAATGTAAGGGGTTATGAAAACCTCTTGGGTACTGCAAATGCATGCTACAGACTCATTCTGTGTCTTTCAGGAACTACTTGCCTCCCTGGTGCCTCTGGCCTTGGGCCTTAAATTTGTGGATGTTTAGCAGTAGCTAAATACATGCTTAATGCAAATTTCAACAATGATCATTAAATTCTCGGCGCTCTGCCAGGGCCTTCTCCTACCCCGCCTGGGCCGATCCGAGGACCTCACTAACCAACTCACTAACTAATCCAATCGCATATAGCGACGGGCGGTGTGTACAAAGGGCAGGGACTTAATAAACGCCAGTTTATGACCCTCACTTACTGGTAATTCCTCGTTTTAAGATTAAATAATTGCAATCACAGATCCCTATCACGAACTGGTTTCAGCGTGCAACATGCACCTGTCCTTGAAAGATAGAGACACGCTAATCCGTTCAGTGGAGCGCTAGTGCGGCCCAGGACATCTGAGGCCATAACACACCTGTTATTGCTCGATCTCGCAATTGATCGGGCAAGGTAAGGGGTTATTAAAGCCTCTTGGGTACTGCTGAGGCCTACTCCTGACTGCTCCTGGTGCAATGTATGGGGTAATTAAACACCCTTGGGTAGTGTTATTGTTAAATTTCCTGGTAATTTTATCAGTAATAAAATTGAATTTTGCAGAATGCTAACCGTTACACAACGGAACGCTTGTTGCGTGTGATTTTTTAATGAAAAAAAAAAAGATGGAGAGGGATTAACTCTGCTTAATCATTTTTGGCGAATAGAATCCTTTTGCCATCTGATTTTTTGGAGACAGATGCACCTACTAGTGTTGCTCGTGAATATTCGCAATGCGAATTTTATATATTTATATATTTTATAATATAGCACTATATATTCGTAATTACGAATATTGTTTTTTTTTTTTCACAGTACACATCACAGTGATCATCCCTCTCTGCTTCCAGCTTGTGTGGTGTAAAGAAGGCTCTAATACTACTGTGTGAGACTGGCGTATGAATTTTCGCATATGGGAAAATTTGCATATTGCAAATTTGCTAATTTTTCGCATATGGTAATTTTAGCACATGCAAATTTTCGTTTATGCTAATTTTTGCATATGCAAAAATATTACGAATATGCGAATTTAGCGAATATATGACGAATATTTGTCCATATATACGCGAAATATTGCGAATTGGAATATGGCCTATGCTGCTCAACACGCGCTATCTGACCAGCGAGCCAGGGCCCCGTACAGGAGATCACGGGGCCCCCCAGCGGTCGGACCCCCCGCAATCTGAAACTTATCCCCTATCCTTGGGATAGGGGATGTTTTTCAACACTGGACTACTCCTTTAATGGCCTCCAAAATGAAGTTCCTCTGATGTATGGGCATCAAGGGATCTTCCACTAAAAAAGATCACACAGCTTCCAATCCTCTGTCATGTGCTATGTTACTATATAATAAAGCAACATCTAGTCCTCTTCCCGTATGATATCTTTCAATAGGGTTAATAAACTCCCTTTTATTTCTGAGGTATGCTGGTAAAGACATCACACATTTCTGTAACTGATGCTCTATATATTCAGATAAGCATCAGGCAACTATCGGACGACCAGGTGTTTTTTTTTTCGGTCTTTATGTACCTTAGGTAGAAAATAAAAATAAGGTACATTTGGGTTGGGGTTAAATATATATCATGTTTTTCCCTCTTAAAGGGGTACTACGCACCAAGACATCTTATCCCCTCTCCAAAGGACCCCCGTGATCTCGGTTGCGGCACCCTGCTGTCATCACTGCACAGAGCAAACTTACTCTGTGCGTAATGATGGGTGATACAGGGGCCAGAACATCGGCATAGCCATCGACTGTCCTGGCATGCTGGGAGTTTTGCTACAGCTGGAGGCACCCTATTTGGGAAGCACTGCTGTAGGGTAATTTGGTGGTGGATGCAAATCCCTAATTTAGGCCTCAAATGCGCATGGTGCTCTTTCACTTTGGAGCCCTCTCATATTTCAAGGTAACAGTTTTGGGTTACAAATTTTTTTTCTCTTCTTTTACCCCTTAAGAAAAAGTAAATTTGGGGTCAATACCAGCATGTTAGTGTAAACAGCATGTACCATATACATTTGAGGCCTAAATTGGTGATTTGCACAGGGGTGGCTGGTAGTTACAGCAGTTCTGAAATAAACATAAAAAACACCCATATGTGACCCCCATTTTGAAAACGACACCCCTCATGTGAAGTAACAAGGGGTATAGTGAGCCTTAACATCCCACAGGTGTTTGACAAATTTTAGTTAAAATTGGAGGTGAAAATAAAAAAAAATATTTTTTTTTTCCCCTAAAATGCTGTTGTTACCCCAATTTTATTATTTTCACAAGGGGTAATAGGAGAAAATCCCCGCTAAATTTGTAACCCCATTTCTTCTGAGTCAGAAAATACCCCACATGTGGATTTAAAGTGCTCTGCCGGTGAACTACAGGGCTCAGAAGAGAAGGAGCACCATTGGGCTTTTGGAGAGAGAATCTGGCTGAAATTGAAGGCCATGTGCATTTAGGCCTCCATGGTGCCAGAACAGTGAACCCCCCACATGTGACCCCATTTTGGAAACTACACCCCTAATAAGAGGTGCAGTGAACATTTACATCTCACAGGTGTCTGATAGATTTTTTTGAGCAGTGCTCTGTCAAAATGAAAAATGAAAATGTTTCATTTGCACAGCCCACTGTTCCAAAGATCTGTCAAATGCCAGTGGGGTTTAACCCCTTAAGGAACCAGCCCATTTTCACCTTAAGGACCCAGCCATTTTTTGCACATCTGACCACTGTCACTTTAAGCATTAATAACTCTGGGATGCTTTTACTTTTCATTCTGATTATGATACTGTTTTTTCGTGACATATTCTACTTCATGTTAGTGGTAAATTTTTGTTGAGGCTTGCATCATTTCTTGGTGAAAAATTCCAAAATTTGATGAAAAAATAGAAAATTTAGCATTTTTCTAACTTTGAAGCTCTCTGCTTGTAACAAAAACAGACATTCCAAATAAATTATATATTGATTCACAGATACAATATGTGTACTTTATATTTTCATCATAAAGTTGACAGGTTTTTACTTTTGGAAGACATCAGAGGGCTTCAAAGTTCAGCAGCAATTTTCCACAAAATTTTCTAAATTGGAATTTTTCAGGGACCAGTTCAGTTTTTAAGTGGATTTGAAGGGCCTTCATATTAGAAATACCCCACAAATGACCCCATTAAAAAAACTGCACCACTCAAAGTATCCAAAATGACATTTGGGTAAGTGTGTTAACCCTTTAGGTGTTTCACAGGAATAGTAGCAAAGTGAAGGAGGAAATTCAAAATCTCCATTTTTTACAAATTTTTTACGCATGTTCTTGTAGACCTGGTTTTTGAATTTTTACAAGGGGTAATAGAAGAAAAAGACCCCCAAAATTTGTAACCCAATTTCTCTAGAGTAAGAAAATACCTCATATGTGTATATGTAAAGTGTTTGGCGGGCGCAGTAGAGGGCTCAGAAGGGAAGGAGCAACAATGGGATTTTGGAGAGTGAATTTTTGCTGAAATGGTTTTTGGGGGGCATGTCACATTTAGGAAGCCACTATGGTGCCAGAATAGCAGAAAACCCCCCACATGGCATACCATTTTGGAAACTTCACCCCTCACTTACCAAGGGGTCCAGTGAGCCTTAACACCGCACAGGTCTTTGATGACTTTTTGTTAAATTCGGATGTGTAAATGAAAAAAAAAAGTATCACTAAAGTGAATTCACTTCCAGGCAGTGGAAGAGAGGTGGTTGTGGTTGTGGTTGTGATAAATATAAAGCAAATACACTATGTTGAGCTAGCGATTGTTTGTCTGTGTACAAGAGTGTGAAGCATACAAGTAAGTGAGTATAAAAGTGAGGGGACTTAAAATTAAGGGACTTTAAATTGAAATATTTGATTTTTTTTTTCTTTTCTGTTAATTTTTGCAATCCACAAATCTAGTATGACCTCCATGTTGGAAAAGGCAGTCCAGTGGCATCTTGCACAATGTATGCAAACATTGAACAACAGTTTGAGGGTGCATATTGTTGTGCGAGTTGCTCATTTGGAAGCCCAGATCCTGGATCTAGAGGAGCAACTGGCAACACTGAGATGCATTGACAACCCGGAGAGGAGTCTCCTGCTCACTGAGCAGATACTCTCTGGGGTAGAGGTGGGGGAGGATAGTGGGACGGAGGTGCTGGACAGTCAAGCAGTTAGCTGGGTTACAGTTAGAAAACGGGGTAGAGGGAAAAGTGTCAGGGAGGCTAGTCCTGAACTGGCACACCCCAACAAGTTTGCCCGATTGGCAGATGAGGGGGATGCCATTTCAGAGCTAGCAGTACTGCAGCAGGACTCTGCCTCAGACCGCCAGGGTGGTGTCTGATCCAGTAAGGAGGGAGGGAGGAGAGCAGGGCAGGCCAGACAGGTACTGGTAGTGGGGGACTCAATTATTAGGGGGACAGACAGGGCGATCTGTCACAAAGATCGGGATCGCCGAACAGTGTGTTGTCTTCCTGGCGCTCGAGTTCGGCATATCGCGGATCGGGTTGACAGGTTGCTGGGTGGGGCTGGAGAAGACCCAGCAGTCATGGTACATATTGGCACCAATGACAAAGTAAGAGGTAGATGGAGTGTCCTTAAAAATGATTTCAGGGACTTAGACTGCAAGCTTAATGCAAGGACCTCCAAGGCAGTATTTTCTGAAATATTACCTGTACCACGAGCCACACCAGAGAGGCAGTGGGAGATTAGGGAGGTAAACAAGTGGCTCAGAAGCTGGTGTAGGAAGGAGGGGTTTGGGTTCATGGAGAACTGGGCCGACTTCGACCTTAAAGGAAACAGGTTTCTGACTATAGCTAAAGACAATTATCTGTCCCAAATTGTGCAGGGCCCGACCAGAGGAGGCACCCTACTAGACTTAATATTTACCAACGTACCTGACAGAGTAATTAATGTGCAAGTAGATGGACACCTAAGAAATAGTGATCATTATTTAATACATTATAACTTGTTCTTCAATACCGGAATCTCTCGAGGGGCCACAAAAACAATGAACTTTCGGAAGGCAAAGTTCGATCAACTGAGAGAAGCCCATAACAATATAAAATGGGATAATGTCCTCAAAAAGAACAATACTGACACTAAATGGGACACTTAAAAATATCTTACATTTTCACTGTAAGATGTATATACTTTATGGGAATAAAAGGGTCAGAAACAAAAGAAAACCAATATGGATGAATAAAAATGTTAAGGGGGCAATAAATGACAAAAATAAAGCATTTCAATTACTAAAACAGAGCAGCAGTGAAGAAGCATTAACCCCTTCAGGACCAAGCCCATTTTGTCCTTAAGGACCAGAGCGTTTTTTGCACATCTGACCACTGTCACTTTAAACATTAATAACTCTGGAATGCTTTTAGTTATCATTCTAATTCTGAGATTGTTTTTTCATGACATATTCTACTTTAACATAGTAGTACATTTTTGTGGTAACTTGCATCCTTTCTTGGTGAAAAATCCGTAAAATTTGATGAAAAATTTGAAAATGTTGCATTTTTCTAACTTTGAAGCTTTCTGCTTGTAAGGAAAATGTATATTACAAATTTTTTTTTTTATTATTCACATATACAATGTGTCTACTTTATGATTGCATCATAAAATTGACAAGTTTTTACTTTTGGAAGACACCAGAGGGCTTCAAAGTTCAGCAGAAATTTTCCAATTTTTCACAAAATTTTCTAACTCGATATTTTTCAGGGACCAGTTCAGTTTTGAAGTGGATTTGAAGGGTCGTCATATTAGAAATACCCCATAAATGACCCCATTATAAAAACTACACCCCTCAAAATGACATTCAGTAAGTGTTTTAACCCTTTAGTTGTTTCACAGGAATAGCAGCAAAGTGAAGGAGAAAATTCAAAATCTTCATTTTTTACACTCACATGTTCTTGTAGACCCAATTTTTGAATTTTTGCAAATTGGTAAAAGGAGAAAAATTTTTATTTGTTTTTGTAGCCCAATTTCTCTCGAGTAAGCACATATGTCATATGTCTATGTAAAGTGTTCGGCGGGTGCAGTAGAGGGCTCAGATGTGAAGGAGCGACAAGGGGATTTTGGAGTACGTTTTTCTGAAATGGTTTTTGGGGGGCATGTTGCATTTAGGAAGCCCCTATGGTGCCAGAACAGCAAAACCCCCCCACATGGCATACCATTTTGGAAACTATACCCCTCGGGGAATGTAACATGGGATAAAGTGAGCCTAAATACTCCAGAGGTGTTTCATGACTCTTGCAAATGTAAAAAAAATTGTAATAATTTTTACCTTAAATGCTTGTTTTCCCAAAAATGTTACATTTTTAAAAAGGGTAATAGCAGAAAATATCCCTCAAAATTTTAAGCCCAATTTCTCCCGATTCAGAAAACACCCCATATGGGGGTGAAAAGTGCTCTGCTGGTGCACTACAGGTCTCAGAAGAGGAGTAGGCATGTCTGTGGCATGTCTGGGGCATGCCGCATTTAGGAAGCCCCTATGGTGCCAGGACAGCAAAAAAAAAAAAAACACATGGCATATAATTTTGGAAACTAGACCCCTCGGGGAACGTAACAAGGGGTTAAGTGAACCTTTATACCCCACAGGTGTTTCACGACTTTTGCATATGTAAAAAAAAAAAAAAAACATGTTTTTACCTAAAATGCTTGTTTTCCCTAAAATTTTACATTTTTATAAAGGGTAAAAGCAGAAAATAGCCCCCAAAATTTGTAACACAATTTCTCCCGAGCACGGCGATACCCCATATGTGACCCTAAACTGTTGCCTTGAAATACGACAGGGCTCCAAAGTGAGAGCGCCATGCGCATTCGAGGTCTAAATTAGGGACTTGCATAGGGGTGGACATAGGAGAATTCTATGCCAGTGATTCCTAAACAGGGTGCCTCCAGCTGTTGCAAAACTCCCAGCATGCCTGGACAGTCAACGGCTGTCCGACAATACTGGGAGTTGTTGTTTTGCAACAGCTGGAGGCTCCTTTTTGGAAACAGTGGCGTACCAGACATTTTTCATTTTTATCGGGGAGGGGGGCTGTGTAGGGGTATGTGTATATGTAGTGTTTTTTACTTTTTATTTTATTTTGTGTTAGTGTAGTGTAGTGTTTTTAGGGTACAGTCACACGGGCGGGGGTTCACGGCTAGCGGTGGGGACCGGAATTCCTACGGGCGTATGGATACGCCCTCGGTCCTTAAGGACTCGGAATGCAGGGCGTATCCATATGCCCTATGTCCTGAAGAGGTTAAAAAGCTATAGAGAAAAATGTGAAATATGTAAAAAAAAAAACAGATAAAAGCTGCAAAAATAGAGACAGAAAGACTCATTGCCAAAGAGAGTATAACTAACCCCAAAATGTTCTTTAATTATATAAATAGCAAAAAGGTCAAAAAAGAAAGTGTTGGCCCTTTAAAAATGATGAGGAAGAAATTATAAAGAAAGAAATCAGGAAAAAGCAAATATACTAAACAAATTCTTCTCCACTGTATTCACTGAGGAAAATGAAATGCCAGGTGAAATACAGTGTGATAAGGTAAACTCCCCAGTACAGGTCACCTGTCTAACCCAGGAAGAAGTACAGTACCACCGACAAAAAAATCAAAATAGACAAATCACCAGGTCCAGATGGCATTCACCCCCATGTTCTAAAGGAATTAAGTAATGTAATAGACAGACTCCTATTTTTAATATTCAGGGACTCTATAGTGACAGGGACTGTTCCCCAGGACTGGCGCATGGCAAATGTGGTGCCAATATTTAAGAAGGGGTCAAAAGGTGACCCCGGGAATTATAGACCTGTTAGTTTAACCTCGGTTATATGTAAATTTTTGAGGGTTTCCTAAGAGATGCTATTTTGGAATATCTTGATAAAAATAAATGTATGACCCTGTATCAGCATGGATTTATGAGGGATTGATCCTGTCAAACTAACCTGATCAGCTTTTATGAGGAGGTGAGCACCAGACTGGACCAGGGGCAATCGCTGGATGTCGTATATCTGCATTTTTCCAAAGCATTTGATACGGTTCCACATAAAAGGTTGGTGAATAAAATGAGAAGGTTTGGGCTGGGGGAGAATGTGTTCAAGGGTGTAAGTAACTGGCTCAATGATAGGAAACAGAGGGTGGTTATTAATGGTACTTATTCTGATTGGGTGACTGTTACTAGTGGGGTACCACAGGGGTCCGTCTTGGGTCCTGTCCTATTTAATATATTCATGAATGACCTTGCAGAGGGGTTGAATAGTAAAGTAGCAATCTTTGCAGATGACACCAAACTCTGTAAAGCGGTAAACACTATAGAGGACAGTGCACTGTTACAAATGGATCTGGATAGGTTGGAGGTTTGGGCTGGGAAGTGGCAGATAAGGTTCAACACTGATAAATGTAAGGTAATGCACATGGGGGAGAAAACTCCAGGCTGGGATTATGTATTAAATGGGAGAACACTTGGGACGACTGACATGGAAAAGGACTTAGGAGTCTTAGGTAACAGTAAACTTAGCTGTAGTGACCAGTGTAGGGCAGCTGCTGCCAAGGCTAATAAAATCATGGGGTGCATCAATAGGGGCATAGATGCCCACGACAAGGAAATAATTCTACCATTGCACAAATGACTAGTCAGACCACACATAGAATACTGTGTACAGTACTGGGCACCAGTGTACAAGAAAGATATAGTGGAGCTGGAGAGGGTTTAAATCCTCTGTAGTATTCAGCAGCTAATAAGTACAGGAAGGATTACGATTTTTTAATAGAAGTAATTTACAAATCTGTTTAACTTTCCGGAGCCAGTTGATTTAAAAGAAAAAAGGTTTTCACCGGAGTACCCCTTTAATGGTATAGAGAACTGTGTCTAGTGCATTAACTCTGTGATTTTTTTGCCCATTGAAACCAGTAGGCCCATTGTGGTCTATGGGGAAAAGCTGCTGAGTTGCCCATAGCAACCAATCAGATCGCTTCTTTCATTTTTGAAAAAGCCTCTGAAAAATATAGTAATCTGATTGGTTGCTATGGGCAACTCAGAAACTTTTCCTCTGGACAGGTTTTGATAGATCTCCCTCTATGGGGGAGATTCATCAAAACCAGTGTAGAGGAAGAGTTGTGCTGTTGCCCATAGCAACCAATCAGATTGCTTCTTTCATTTTTGAAAAAGCCTCTGAAAAATGAAGGAAGCAATCTGATTGGTTGCTATGGGCAACTCAGAAACTTTTCCAGGAAAATCTGCTGAGTTGCCCATAGCAACCATTCAGATCGCTTCTTTCATTTTGCAGAGGCATTGTGAAAAATGAAAGAAGCAATCTGATTGGTTGCTATGGGCAACTGCACAACTCTTCCTCTACACTGGTCTTGATGAATCTCCCCCATAGAGGGAGATTTATGAAAACCTGCCCAGAGGAAAAGTTTCTGAGTTGCCCATAGCAACCAATCAGATTGCTTCTTTCATTTTTGAAAAAGCCTCTGAAAAATGAAGGAAACTATTTGATTGGTTGCTATGGGCAACTCAAAAGCTTTTCCAGGAATGTAAAGTTTAACCACGACACCATAACACTCTGTCCACCCTGGGACTCGAACCAGTGACAGTCTCCCATCCCACTGTGCTGCCGAGATGGTTCTGCTTATCTTACATGCAGTGAGATCCCCATAGACTACAATTAGCCTATTGGTTTTAATGGGGAAAAAAAAAATCACAGAGTTGATGCACTAGTCACAGTTCTCTATACCATTAATGAAGGGAGGGCTCAATATCTGCAAATTTGCGCATATGCGCACAAAATTTCACATATGCGCAAAAAAAGCAAATATTTGTAATTATGAATATATAGTGCTATATTCGCAATATTCGCGAATTCGCGACTATGCTATATTCGCAATTAAAATTCAAATTGTGAATATTCATGAGCAACACTAGTCGCTGCAAATCCAGTGAAGGAGTTTAAACATGCATGGGATAGGCATAAGGCTATCCTTCATATAAGATAGGGCCAGGGACTATTGATAGGATTCAGATTATTGGGCAAACTAGATGGGCCAAATGGTTCTTATCTGCCGACACATTCTATGTTTCTATACTGTATGGATATCAGAAAAATGGTTCCAAGCTCTTATTTCTGTATCAAATTCACTACTTTGGGGCAGGAAAGCACGAGAATGAAATATGTTTCTTTAACGTTAGCTGAGCACGATGGGGGTTGGGCACTTTTTTTTTAGGTACTTTTTAGCACGAAAATTGCAGACTATTATGAGAAGGAGGGAAAATGTAGTCCTATTTATTCTCTCTAAGGGTATGTTCACACTACGGAATTCCTACGGAATTCCACGGGCGGAATTCCGCAAGCCGAATTCCACGGGCGGAATTCCACGAGCCGAATTTCGCGGTGTGAACTTAACATTAGTGTGACTGGGTCTCCGCGAGACCCGTTCACACTGCGGAATTTCAGCGCCGCTGAAATTGTTCCGCGCAAAGAAAGAACATGTTCATTCTTTGCATGGAAGTCCGCGAGCACTGCATAGCTGTTAATGGTGACGGCTCAGTGCCGCCCGGTCCTACCGCCACCGCCAGCTGCCTGTCTGAATCTCCACTCGCTGAATTCAGCGAGCGGAGATTCCGTTCACACACTGTAGTGTGAACATACCCTAATGGGTCGTTATAAGGATATTTTTGAGATTTTGGAAGCTGGGATACTCACTACACCCATGCATATCTATATAATAAAGTATGGGAGGAACTTAAAAAAATGTTAAAATCACATGGAGTTTTGACTTTACTTCATTATGGTCGAATAAAGCACTTAGAGAATTCCTTAAAATTAAAGATTCACTCTTTTGGATGAAAAGGGGCTTATTAATGTAAATCAATTATACGCTTTAGGTCAAATAAAGTCGTTTGAAGAGATAGCCCATAAGTATGGGGTGGCAGACAATCAGAAACATTGTTTTTTTTACAAATAAGTAATGCAGATCATAAACCAATAAAAGGAGATATTGGAGATTTCAGGGATTCTATATATAAGAAAAGTTTAATTAGACTATTTCCTTATGCGTACTTGCTGTCTGGGCATGCTGGGAGTTGTGGTTCTGCAGCGGTTGGGGGTTCACAGCTTGAAGACCACTGCTATAGAGGGTTCAAATGTATCTGAGCCCTGGAACTCAAATAATGTATATGAGATGATCAAAATGGAGCCCCTGCACTAATTACTTGGGTTCTGGGGTCTGTAAGGTCCATAATAAAAACATCAGGCTCTGTCTATAGCAGATACTAAATCACGGCAGCTCAAAGAAACAAGCAGTCATTCTGACATGTCACATGTGATGTCATAGACAGCTGGAGTCATGACATCCCACTGACAGCCGCCCGAGCCTTCAGTCTGTTCCAGTGAGATTAGTGAGATTAGCGTCTTCTTCTTCTTCTACTTGTCTGAAATGGAGCTAAAAGGTTTGGGGTTCGTCCCCCTCCTGTTGGCGTTTTGGTGTGCGGCCTGGCTTGCCACCAGCTACATCATGACGGTCGTCCTCGGCCATGCTGCCTCGCCACTGATGAGCATCAGGTAAGATAAACAAGCACATGATTCTTATTTCATGGGTTGGGAGTGAGGAAAATTCCATAATAACATTGGTTTCTTTTCCTTCACAGTGACGTGGGAAATTTCTTTCCCGAAAGCATATTATTCAGAATTGGATTCATAGGGACGTCCATTGGCACTTTGGTACTAACCTTTCTTATTTATAAGTATATGGTTATGCATACTGAAGAGTTCAGGGGTCATCAGGTCCTGATCCAGAGGATCCTGCTGGCCATTGTGTGGGCCTCCTGTTTTGCCACAGCTGTCATGCATGTATTGTCCCCCGAAGAATATCCCAGGATACACTTTGTCAGCACGATAATTTCCATTACATGTGAAGCCTTATACTACCTTGGGCAGTCCATCCAGATGTATAAATTACCAGGAGCAAAAAAAGTCATCCACCATAGTAGATGCACCTGCTGTGGCCTGACTTTTGTCTGTGTAATTTTCTATTTTGGATATGAAACATTAAAGGAATTATTCTATAATGATGAAGACTGGGACGAGATCCGTGAAATCCCCATCATAATCATGGAGTGGGTGATGCTTCTACTGATCCTGATAAACATCGTGACCTATTATTCCACCATGCAGAGGTTATTGTTGACCGTCTCCAGAAACAGCTGCACACTTTCTCTTAGAGTAAAAATTGATGACTTCGGGGTGTAGACCACCTTGTGGGCCATCAAGTGGACTTCTGAGAGAAGTACTGCACAGGATACGGAAAAACATCTAAAGAAGAATAACTGGGGGACTATATATGGTGCCAGTAATCATGACTGAATAATATGAGCTGGTGATATTACCTATACAAAAAAATAAAAAATAAAAATGTAAAAAAAAATATTGGTGTGTGAAGTGTAATACCTAGTTAGAAAAACAGAATCAAATTCATCATTATAACCACCCTCTGCATTACCCTGTTTATTATTTTTCAAGCAAGCACTTTGTTCTAATTCATCTACTCTCTGGTGTGCTCCTTGTATAAGGGGTTTGGGATACCCTTTTTGTTTAACCCCTTAAGGACGCAGCCCTTTTTCACCTTAAGGACTGAGCCCTTTTTCGCAATTATGACCACCGTCACTTTACAAATTAATAACACGAAAACGCTTTTACCGAATATTCTGATTCTGAGATTGTTTTTTCGTGACATATTCTACTTTATTTTGGTGGTAAATTTTCGGCGTTAATTGCATCCTTTTTTGGTGAAAAATCCCAAAATTTCATGAAAATTTTGAAAATTTTGCATTTTTCTAACTTTGAAGCTCTCTACTTGTAAGGAAAATGGATATTCCAAATACATTTTATTTTTCTTCACAAACACAATATGCCCACTTTATGTTGGCATCATAAAATGGACATACTTTTGCTTTTTGAAAAAATTAGAGGGCTTCAAAGTAGAGCAGTAATTTTCAAAAATGTCATGGAAATTGCTAAATCTGAAGGGACAGATGTTACAGAACTACAACTCCCAGCATGCCTGGGCAGTCGAGGCATGCTGAGATTTGTAGTTTGGCAACATCTGGAGGGCTAATGTTTGGGCACCATTGTAACAGTGGTCTCCAAAATGTGACCCTCCAGATGTTGCAAAACTATAACTCCCAGCATGCCCAGACAGCCTTTGGCTCTCTGGGCATGCTGGGAGTTGCAGTTTGCCCCCCCTAGTGGTTGCCACAGTAAAGATTGATTTACTTTCACTTTCAATTTCCAGAGACCCGATCAGCCCGGAATTGGAGAAATTGAATTGACATGCGATTTTCTCCGATCGCCGACATGGGGGGTCTCAGGACCCCCCTGGGCGATGTGCCAGAGTGCCTGCTGAATGATTTCAGCAGGCATCCGGCTCCGGTCCCCAACCGGCTAGCGGTGGGGACCGGATTTCCCACGGGCGTATGGATACGCCCTCGGTCCTTAAGGACTCGGAATGCAGGGCGTCTCCATACGCCCTGTGTCCTGAAGAGGTTAAAACAATCCTCCAGGTTATCTAGTTGTTGTAGGCATTTTTGTGTGGAAGAACAATTCCTTCGGATTCTTTTCATTTGACCGAATGGAATGTTCTTCTTCCATTGTTTAAGATGGCAACTGTTAAAGTCGAGGTAGCTGTTTGCATCCACCTCCTTAAAATAGGTGGCAGTATGCAAACAGCCATCCTGAATATAGATATTTAAATCCAGGAACTCAAATTTTTTGGGGGACTGATGCAGCGCTGCCTTTGGCAATCTCTGGCTCTGCCATAGCGCTTTTTTTGAGGGGGCGTGTCGGCTGCGTCCAGTTGTCAACACTAGTGTTGCTCGCAAATATTCGCAATGCGAATATTATTCACGAATATCGCATATTCGCAAATTCATGAATATTCGCCAATATAGCACTATATATTCGAATTTACGAATATATATTTTTTTTTTCACAGTACACATCACAGTGATCATCCCTCTCTGCTTCCAGCTTGTGTGGTCTAAAGAAGGCTCTAATACTACTGTGTGAGACTGGCGTACAAATTTTCGCATATGGGAAAATTTGCATATGAGAATTTTCGTTTATGCAAATTTTTCGCATATGGTAATTTTCGCACATGCGAATTTTCGTTTATGTGAATATTACAAATATGCGAATTTAGCGAATATATGATGAATATTCGTCCATATATTCACGAAATATCGCAAATTAGAATATGGCCTATGCTGCTCAACACTATATGCGAAAATTTTCATTTATAAAATTAACATATGCGTAATTTCGCACACCGGTCTCACACAGTAGTATTAGAGCCTTCTTTACACTACACAAGCTGGAAGCAGAGAGGGATGGTCACTGTGATGTGTAATGTGAAAAAAATAAAAAATAAAGAACGAATATTCGTAATTACGAATATATAGCGCTATATTCGCGAATTTGCGAATATGCGATATTTGCGAATAAAATTTGTATTGTGAATATTCGCAAGCAACACTGTAATAGGTAACAGTAAACTTAGCTGTAGTGACCAGTGTCGGGCAGCTGCTGCCAAGGCTAATAAAATCATGGGGTGCATCAATAGGGGCATAGATGCCCACGACAAGGAAATAATTCTACCGCTGTACAAATCATTAGTCAGACCTCACATAGAATACTGTGTACAGTACTGGGCACCAGTGTGCAAGAAAGATATAGTGGAGCTGGAGAGAGTTCAAATCCCACTAAGGACAACAATAAATAAAAAAAGACTTATTATTATTATAATAATGTCAGCAGAGAGCACTGTGCTCTTGATGTCATCAGAGGGCATTCCAAAAAGAAAATAATTTCCTCTCTAGTATTCAGCAGCTAATAAGTACAGGTAGGATTAAGATTTTTAATAGAAGTAATTTACAAATCTGTTTAACTTTCCGGAGCCAGTTGATTTAAAAGAAAAAAGGTTTTCACCGGAGTACCCCTTTAATGGTATAGAGAACTGTGTCTAGTGCTTTAACTCTGCGATGTTTTTCCCATTGAAACCAGTAGGCCCATTGTGGTCTATGGGGAAAAGCTGCTGAGTTGCCCATAGCAACCAATCAGATCGCTTCTTTTTGAAAAAGCCTCTGAAAAATGAAGGAAGTAATCTGATTGGTTGCTATGGGCAACTCAGAAACTTTTCCTCTGGACAGGTTTTGATAGATCTCACTCTATGGGGGAGATTCATCAAAACCAGTGTAGAGGAAGAGTTGTGCAGTTGCCCATAGCAACCAGATTGCTTCTTTCATTTTTGAAAAGGCCTCTGAAAAATGAGGGAAGCAATCTGATTGGTTGCCATGAGCAACTCAGAAACTTTTCCAGGAAAATCTGCTGAGTTGCCCATAGCAACCAATCAGATCGCTTCTTCATTTTGCAGAGGCATTTTGAAAAATGAAAGAAGCAATCTGATTGGTTGCTATGGGCAACTGCACAACTCTTCCTCTACACTGGTCTTGATGAATCTCCCCCATAGAGGGAGATTTATCAAAACTTGCCCAGAGGAAAAGTTTCTGAGTTGTCCATAGCAACCAATCAGATCGCTTCTTTCATTTTTGAAAAAGCCTCTGAAAAATGAAGGAAGCTATTTGATTGGTTGCTATGGGCAACTCAAAAGCTTTTCCAGGAAAGTAAAGTTTAAACACGACACCATAACACTCTGTTCACCCTGGGACTCGAACCAGTGACTGTCTCCCATCCCACTGTGCTGCCAAGATGGTCCTGCTTATCTTACATGCAGTGAGATCCCCATAGACTACAATTAGCCTATTGGTTTTAGTGGGCATAAAAATCACAGAGTTGATGCACGAGTCACAGTTCTCTATACCATTAATGAAGGGAGGGCTCAATATCTGCAAATTTGCGCATATGCGCAAAAAATTTCACATATGCGCAAAAAAAGCGAATATTTGTAATTATGAATATATAGTGCTATATTCGCAATATTCGCGAATTCGCGAATATGCTATATTCGCTATTAAAATTCAAATTGTGAATATTCATCTTGCTGCTGCAAATTCACTAGTTGCTGCAAATACAGTGAAGGAGTTTAAACATGCATGGGATAGGCATAAGGCTATCCTTCATTTGTGGTCGTTGCTACATGACTGATATGCGTACAACCCTAGTACTAACCTAACAACCAACTGTAACCAATAACCTATCAACCTCAACTAAGCAGTCTGAAGTGTGCCATAACTGCGGCGTAAAGAATATGCCTGGAAAAGAGGGCATACCCTGTGGTAAGTGTGATGGAATGAAAAGAAGGGGGGGTGGGTGGGAGCGAAGAACCCACAGCGTCATTGAAGGGGGGAGAGCCGTGGGTTTTATGGTCATCCCGCTCCTCCCACAATTACAGGCCAGCTGCGCAGGCCTTACCATTTGTGGTCGTTGCTACATGACTGATATGCGTACAACCCTAGTACTAACCTAACAACCAACTGTAACCAATAACCTATCAACCTCAACTAAGCAGTCTGAAGTGTGCCATAACTGCGGCGTAAAGAATATGCCTGGAAAAGAGGGCAAAACCCGGATTTAAACAAACATTTGTTTATTGCAGATTACAACACAAGAGACTGGAATGCGCTAGCCATTTCTTTGCGAGGGTTAGGGATATACTGCATGTAGCATCCGCATTTCCAACATCCTAATTTCATGATTACGTGGGCTGGGACCCCGTGCTTAGAAGTGGCTGTAGCTGCGCCAATACGGAAGGAGTGACCGGATAATGAAGTCGGGACTCCTCCCAGCGACCTGACCGAAATGCGTAAATGTTTGATGAATTGAGAAGTAGTTAGCGGGTTGGATCTGAAATGGAGTAAAGGGTCGTCAGCTGATAGGTTAACACAGGCATTCAACAAATCACGGAGGACTGTGACAGGACACCATTTGTGCGCGGTGGGGAAAACCGGACAATCACAGTTTGACCCGGAGACGAGGTCTTGGTCTGACTGAGGGACAGCTCGAAATGATCAGAGACATGTGACAGCTGACTGACCTTAAGAAAGGGCGCGTTGACAGTCCGAGCAGTACACTCACCCGGTCTGAGAAACCCATAATAGGCAAGGTACATGGCCGCTATCAATGTGAGGCTATCACGAATACCCAATGGTGCGAAGTCTAACAAGTCGGACAACTGCCTGAACATGTTGCCTGTGATTGGTTGTCTGACTGGGCTGCGAGGGACTTCTTAAGGATGCCCTTCAGAGCGGACTTCACCAAGCGAGAAGAGAGTATAGAGTAACTACGGGTATTGGTCAAGGATAAATGGTGTTGGATACCGGCTAGATAACTCTTAATAGTATTGTGGGATAAATGCAGTGTGGTATGGCAAAACCCGACATATGCTAGAAGGGAACTGAAATCTTGTCGCCTTCGGCGTGCTTGGATCTGAATTTGGAGAATGAGTTCCACGCCGTACCATAAATTTTTCGTGTATTTGCGGACAAGGAATCACTGACCAAACGTTTGGCTATCCGAAGGTGCTGGTTCAGTTCATGACTAGTGAATGGAATGGGGGAACTTGCGCCCCTATGGAATCGGCTTCTGGCATCACCTGAAAGAATTGTGACAGGTTGTTCCTAGATAAGGCATCTGCTGCAATATTCTGGACTGCTTCAATGTGAGCACATGTGAAAGTAAATGTATGTAGTAGGGACAGCCAAACTAACCGTCTAGCCAAACTCATTTATTTATAACATAGCTGACCGTCTAACACCAGGACAGAGAGAGAGTATCCGAAGACGTGTCGGATGAGAATTGTATACGTGACTGGACCTAGACAAGTACAAAACGTTATACAAGTACCTTAACAACCTAGAACACCCTGAAGAGCATCTTTAGGAACGAGACTACACAGAGAAAGGAGTGCATCGACAACGCAAGCAATCACAACCTGAAAACGTGTCAGGTTCATGAGGTGATTACTTGGAGAACAAAGTACGACACTTTAAACCAGAACAGAGGGAAAGTATCCGAAGACATGTCGGACGAGAATCGTATGCGTAACCGGGCCTAGACGAGTATGCGCCCGGTGACAAGTGCGAAACGCTATACGAGTACCATATCAACCTAGAACACCTTGAAGTACATTTTTGGACATGACTACACAGAGAAAGGAGCGCATCGACAACGCAAGCAATCACAACCTGAAAGCGTGTCAGGTTCATGAGGTGATTACTTGGACAACAATAAACAACTCTTTGAACCAGGACAGAGGGAAAGTATCCGAAGACGTGTCGGACGAGAATCGTATGCGTAACCGGGCCTAGACGAGTATGCGCCCGGTGACAAGTGCGAAACGTTATATGAGTACCATATCAACCTAGAACACCATGAAGTACATTTTTGGGACATGACTACACAGAGAAAGGAGCGCATCGACAACGCAAGCAATCACAACCTGAAAGCGTGTCAGGTTCATGAGGTGATTACTTGGACAACAATAAACAACTCTTTGAACCAGGACAGAGGGAAAGTATCCGAAGACGTGTCGGACGAGAATCGTATGCGTAACTGAGTCTAGATAAGTGTGTGCCCAGTGGTAAGTGCGAAAGTTTATACGAGTACCATGACAACCCAAAACATCGTGATTTCCGTTTTTTTGAGAACGTGACTATATCGTAAAAGAGGTGCACCGACAACACTTGTAAACACAACCTGAAGACGTGTCAGGTTCATGAGGTGATTACTTGGATAATAAAACAAATCTTATCACCTATGTGTGGCGTTATTGCTGTTCTGAAGGCGTGTCAGTAACAACCGTGCAACGTACCCCCTGCAGGCGTGGCAGGCATGATGAGTATACATCACCTATGTGTGGCGTTATTGCTGTTCTGACGGCGTGTCAGTAACAACCGTGCAACGTACCCCCTGCAGGCGTGGCAGGCATGATGGGTATACATCACCCATGTGTGGTGTTATTGCCGTTCTGAAGGCGTGTCAGCAACAACAACCATGCGACGCACCCCTTCTGCAACATGACAGGTTTAACAGGTAAACACCACCTATGTGTAATGTCAGTGTCGTTCAGAAGGCATGTCAGTACCAACGATAATGAAACATACCCCGTCTGCAACGGTTTACTGGGTAAGCTCCGCCTGTGCGTCGTGTAATTGTCGTTCTGAATATGTGTCAGCAGCGACAACTGCTATGTATCACCCTGCCTATATAAAGATGCGTGCAGAACGACTACGTGTGAAACTGTCGTGAATCGCTATGCATGGCTGTACCACCAACTTGATGAACCTATACTCGGGCCAACCATATCCGCGTATAGACCACCAGTGAACGCCTGAAACTAACCACGACCGATGGCAGAGAATATGCCGGCAAGTAGTAACTATTATGACCACATACCTGCGTACGGGGCCACACCCCATGTGCTGTATGAGCATGTGCGCTGCACAAAACTGCGGGCGTACGAACTTCACAAATAGCGCAAGCGCATGTACAGAACACATGCCACGAGTGCACACGCAGCCTGATTCCCGCGTGCACCCGAGTAACATAACCCTACAAACATGCGTGATACAAGTCCTGCGAGCGGGTGTGCAGCACAATCCTTAAGAGTGCATATTCAGTAGTAATCCTACGAGCGTGGGGCCATGTAATACTATAAACGTGCGTACAGTGTGACTCGTATGAGCGTGTACACAGTATGATTGCTATGAGTGTGTACAACATGACTCCTACAAGAGCGTGTGTAGTATGAACCTTGCAAGCGAGTACAAGCGTGTATACCACGTAAACCTACGAGCAAGTGTACAGTATGAATGCTACATTGGTATGCACCGCATGAACTTTATGAATCATGCGAGCGAGTGTACCGTATAAATGCTACCGGCGAATGTACTGCATAATCCTAACCCGTGTAAAGTAAGAATCCAACAAGCGTGTGTACAGGATATCCTACCAGTGTGTACTGTGTACGGCATGAATCTTATAAGTATGTACGCAGCATAATGCTACAAGTATGTACAAGCGTGTGTATAGAGTAAATGCTACAAGCATGCACCCCACAAATATGCTCAAGCGTGAGTGCAGTATGAATGCTACAAGCAAGCGTACAGCATGAATCCTAAGGGTGAATGTACAATATAATCCTACAAGCGAGTGTACAGTATGAAACCTGTAGGCAAGTAAACGGCATAAACTCTACCAGTGTGTACTGTATGAATCTTACAAGCGTGTGTGCAGTATAAACCTTACAAAGGGGGTGTACAGTATGACCCTAAAAGCGTGTGTACGGTATAAAACTACAAGCGCGTAGAGAACGAATGAACCCTATAAGCGTGTGTGGCGTATAAATGTTACCGGCATGAATCCTACCAACGTGCATGGGTACCAGGATGTGTACAGCATGAATCCTACGGCATGATTCCTATAAGTGAGAATCGTAGCTCCACAACAGCTGGAGGCACACCGCCCGGAAACACAGAAGTATAAATATAAAATAAATGAAAAGAAAACTGTGAGGAAGTTAGTTAAGAGACAAAGGTTGGAGGTGAGCACAGCTGTTGGTGTAGCAAGCCTTAGACTGACCAGATTGGCAGCTGTGGGGGTGAAGCATAAGCCCACAGGGTGGGGCGGAGCTGTGAGTCCGATTGAGTGTAAAGGTGTGCGAGTCTCAGTATACCGGAGACACATATAGATCCTCCCAGCAGCACAGAACTACAAAATGTGATAATGATATATATGTGCAGGAGGCTGTTCACATAGTGCGGTAATCATATACATGTGCAAGAGGCCTATCACATTGTGCGGTAATGATAAAATATGCAGGAGACTGTTCACGTGGTGCGGAAATGATAAAATATGCAGGAGACTGTTCACACAGTGCAGCAATCATATACATGTGCAAGAAGCCTATCACATAGTGCGGTAATGATATACATGTGCAGGAGACTGTTCACACAGTGCGGTAATCATATACATGTGCAAGAAGCCTATCACATAGTGCGGTAATGATATGCATGTGCAGGAGACTGTTCACATAGTGCGGTAATGATATGCATGTGCAAGAAGCCTATCACATAGTGCGGCAATGATGTGCAGGAGACTGTTCACACAGTGCGGTAATCATATACATGTGCAAGAAGCCTATCACATAGTGCGGTAATGATATGCATGTGCAGGAGACTGTTCACATAGTGCGGTAATGATATGCATGTGCAAGAAGCCTATCACATAGTGCGGCAATGATGTGCAGGAGACTGTTCACACAGTGCGGTAATCATATACATGTGCAAGAAGCCTAACACATAGTGCGGTAATGATATACATGTGCAGGAGACTGTTCACACAGTGCGGTAATCATATACATGTGCAAGAAGCCTAACACATAGTGCGGTAATGATATACATGTGCAAGAAGCCTAACACATAGTGCGGTAATGATATACATGTGCAAGAAGCCTAACACATAGTGCGGTAATGATAAGCATGTGCAAGAAGCCTATCACATAGTGCGGTAATGATATACATGTGCAAGAAGCCTAACACATAGTGCGGTAATCATATACATGTGCAAGAAGCCTAACACATAGTGTGGTAATGATATACATGTGCAAGAAGCCTAACACATAGTGCGGTAATGATAAGCATGTGCAAGAAGCCTATCACGTAGTGCGGTAATGATATACATGTGCAAGAAGCCTAACACATAGTGCGGTAATGATAAGCATGTGCAAGAAGCCTATCACATAGTGCGGTAATGATATACATGTGCAGGAGACTGTTCACACAATGCAGTAATCATATACATGCGCAGCAAGCCGTTCACATAGTGCGGTAATGATATGCACGTGCAGGAGGCTGTTCACATAATAAAGTAATGATATGCATGTGCAGGAGGCTGATCACATAATAAAGTAATGATATGCACGTGCAGGAGGCTGTTCACATAATAAAGTAATGATATACATGCGCAGCAAGCCGTTCACATAGTGCGGTAATGATATACATGTGCAGGAGACTGTTCACATAATGCAGTAATCATATACATGTGCAAGAAGCTGTTCACATAGTGCAGTAACGATATGCATGTGCAGGAGACTGTTCACATAGTGCGGTAATGATACACATGTGCAAGAAGCCTAACACATAGTGCAGTAATGATATGCATGTGCAGGAGACTGTTCACATAGTGCGGTAATGATATACATGCGCAGCAAGCCGTTCACATAGTGCGGTAATGATATGCAGCCGAATGCCGATATGTAATACAATAACCTGGGGCCGGGCTGACCAAGGGTTTCCCTGAACTCCGGCTCACCTCCGGAGTCCGGGAACAGCCAGCGTTACCCCCGGTCAGCCACGGCCACTTACCACCACCATGCCGGCTGAAGCGACCTTCCAGTCAGCTGACTCGTGCAGTCAGCTGACCGGTGGGAACGTGACTCCACCTCCTGCCGACACCATGTGACAAACCCTCGAGCGAAGAACCCACAGCGTCATTGAAGGGGGGAGAGCCGTGGGTTTTATGGTCATCCCGCTCCTCCCACAATTACAGGCCAGCTGCGCAGGCCTTACCATATAAGATAGGGCCAGGGACTATTCATAGTATTCAGATTATTGGGCAGACTAGATCGGCCAATTGGTTCTTATCTGCCGACACATTCTATGTTTCTATACTGTATGGATATCAGAAAAATGGTTCCAAGCTCTTATTTCTGTATCAAATTCACTACTTTGGGGCAGGAAAGCACGAGAATGAAATATGTTTCTTTAACGTTAGCTGAGCACGATGGGGGTTGGGCACTTTTTTTTTTTTAGGTACTTTTTAGCACGAAAATTGCAGACTATTATGAGAAGGAGGGAAAATGTAGTCCTTTTTTTTCTCTCTAAGGGTATGTTCACACTACGAAATTCCACGGGCGGAATTCCACGAGCCGAATTTCGCGGTGTGAACTTAACATTAGTGTGACTGGGTCTCCGCGAGACCCGTTCACACTGCGGAATTTCAGCGCCGCTGAAATTGTTCCGCGCAGAGAAAGAACATGTTCATTCTTTGCATGGAAGTCCGCGAGCACTGCATAGCTGTTAATGGTGACGGCTCAGTGCCGCCCGGTCCTACCGCCACCGCCGGCTGCCTGTCTGAATCTCCACTCGCTGAATTCAGCGAGCGGAGATTCCGTTCACACACTGTAGTGTGAACATACCCTAATGGGTCGTTATAAGGATATTTTTGAGATTTTGGAAGCTGGGATACTCACTACACCCATGCATATCTATATAATAAAGTATGGGAGGAACTTAAAAAAATGTTAAAATCACATGGAGTTTTGACTTTACTTCATTATGGTCGAAAAAAGCACTTAGAGAATTCCTTAAAATTAAAGATTCACTCTTTTGGATGAAAAGGGGCTTATTAATGTAAATCAATTATACGCTTTAGGTCAAATAAAGTCGTTTGAAGAGATAGCCCATAAGTATGGGGTGGCAGACAATCAGAAACATTGTTTTTTTTACAAATAAGTAATGCAGATCATAAACCAATAAAAGGAGATATTGGAGATTTCAGGGATTCTATATATAAGAAAAGTTTAATTAGACTATTTCCTTATGCGTACTTGCTGTCTGGGCATGCTGGGAGTTGTGGTTCTGCAGCGGTTGGGGGTTCACAGCTTGAAGACCACTGCTATAGAGGGTTCAAATGTATCTGAGCCCTGGAACTCAAATAATGTATATGAGATGATCAAAATGGAGCCCCTGCACTAATTACTTGGGTTCTGGGGTCTGTAAGGTCCATAATAAAAACATCAGGCTCTGTCTATAGCAGATACTAAATCACGGCAGCTCAAAGAAACAAGCAGTCATTCTGACATGTCACATGTGATGTCATAGACAGCTGGAGTCATGACATCCCACTGACAGCCGCCCGAGCCTTCAGTCTGTTCCAGTGAGAATAGTGAGATTAGCGTCTTCTTCTTCTTCTACTTGTCTGAAATGGAGCTAAAAGGTTTGGGGTTCGTCCCCCTCCTGTTGGCGTTTTGGTGTGCGGCCTGGCTTGCCACCAGCTACATCATGACGGTCGTCCTCGGCCATGCTGCCTCGCCACTGATGAGCATCAGGTAAGATAAACAAGCACATGATTCTTATTTCATGGGTTGGGAGTGAGGAAAATTCCATAATAACATTGGTTTCTTTTCCTTCACAGTGACGTGGGAAATTTCTTTCCCGAAAGCATATTATTCAGAATTGGATTCATAGGGACGTCCATTGGCACTTTGGTACTAACCTTTCTTATTTATTAGTATATGGTTATGCATACTGAAGAGTTCAGGGGTCATCAGGTCCTGATCCAGAGGATCCTGCTGGCCATTGTGTGGGCCTCCTGTTTTGCCACAGCTGTCATGCATGTATTGTCCCCCGAAGAATATCCCAGGATACACTTTGTCAGCACGATAATTTCCATTACATGTGAAGCCTTATACTACCTTGGGCAGTCCATCCAGATGTATAAATTACCAGGAGCAAAAAAAGTCATCCACCATAGTAGATGCACCTGCTGTGGCCTGACTTTTGTCTGTGTAATTTTCTATTTTGGATATGAAACATTAAAGGAATTATTCTATAATGATGAAGACTGGGACGAGATCCGTGAAATCCCCATCATAATCATGGAGTGGGTGATGCTTCTACTGATCCTGATAAACATCGTGACCTATTATTCCACCATGCAGAGGTTATTGTTGACCGTCTCCAGAAACAGCTGCACACTTTCTCTTAGAGTAAAAATTGATGACTTCGGGGTGTAGACCACCTTGTGGGCCATCAAGTGGACTTCTGAGAGAAGTACTGCACAGGATACGGAAAAACATCTAAAGAAGAATAACTGGGGGACTATATATGGTGCCAGTAATCATGACTGAATAATATGAGCTGGTGATATTACCTATACAAAAAAATAAAAAAAAAATGTAAAAAAAATATTGGTGTGTGAAGTGTAATACCTAGTTAGAAAAACAGAATCAAATTCATCATTATAACCACCCTCTGCATTACCCTGTTTATTATTTTTCAAGCAAGCACTTTGTTCTAATTCATCCACTCTCTGGCGTGCTCCTTGTATAAGGGGTTTGGGATACCCTTTTTGTTTAACCCCTTAAGGACGCAGCCCTTTTTCACCTTAAGGACTGAGCCCTTTTTCGCAATTCTGACCACCGTCACTTTACAAATTAATAACACGAAAACACTTTTACCGAATATTCTGATTCTGAGATTGTTTTTTCGCTACATATTCTACTTCATTTTGGTGGTAAATTTTCGGCATTAATTGCATCCTTTTTTGGTGAAAAATCCCAAAATTTCATGAAAATTTTGAAAATTTTGCATTTTTCTAACTTTGAAGCTCTCTAATTGTAAGGAAAATGGATATTCCAAATACATTTTATTTTTGGCAAATAAATACATGTTGGCATCATAAAATGGACATACTTTTGATATTTGAAAAAATTAGAGGGCTTCAAAGTAGAGCAGCAATTTTCAAAAATGTCATGAAAATTGCTAAATCTGAAGGGACAGATGTTACAGAACTACAACTCCCAGCATGCCTGGGCAGTTGAGGCATGCTGAGAGTTGTAGTTTGGCAACATCTGGAGGGCTACTGTTTGGGCACCACTGTAACAGTGGTCTCCAAACTGTGACCCTCCAGATGCTGCAAAACTACAACTCCCAGCATGCCCAGACAGCCTTTGGCTCTCTGGGCATGCTGGGAGTTGCAGTTTGGCCCCCCTAGTGGTTGCCACAGTAAAGATCGATTTACTTTCACTTTCAATTCCCCCCCCCCCACTGTCGATTCCCTACTTGATCAGGATCCTGCAGGCTCCAGCGAAGATCCCAGGTCCCCAGGCATCTTCTCCTGCAGGTACGGCCTCCATCTTCTTTCCAAAGCCCCTCGACATCCAGGGGCGGGCAGAACGGGGTTTGCCATGGCAACCCCCTGTCCTGCGCTGCCATTGGTCAGAACTCCGTTCTGAGTAATGGCAGGGGATAGGAGTAGATCGCAGCTTTGCAACCTCACTCCTATCCTTTAGGCTGATCGGGGCTGTTGCTGACAACTCCGATCAGCCCTATTTTCCGGGTGATCGGGTCACCAGAGACCCGATCAGCCCGGAATTGGAGAAAATCGCATGTCTGAATTGACATGCGATTTTCTCCGATCGCCGACATGGGGGGGTCTCAGGACCCCCCTGGGCGATGTGCCAGGGTGCCTGCTGAATGATTTCAGCAGGCATCCGGCTCCGGTCCCCAACCGGCTAGCGGTGGGGACCGGATTTCCCACGGGCGTATGGATACGCCCTCGGTCATTAAGGACTCGGAATGCAGGGCGTATCCATATGCCCTGTGTCCTGAAGAGGTTAAAACAATCATCCAGGTTATCTAGTTGTTGTAGGCATTTTTGTGTGGAAGAACAATTCCTTCGGATTCTTTTCATTTGACCGAATGGAATGTTCTTCTTCCATTATTTAAGATGGCAACTGTTAAAGTCGAGGTAGCTGTTTGCATCCACCTCCTTAAAATAGGTGGCAGTATGCAAATCCAGAAACTCAAATTTTTTGGGGGACTGATGCAGCGCTGCCTTTGGCAATCTCTGGCTCTGCCATAGCGCTTTTTTTGAGGGGGCGTGTCGGCTGCGTCCAGTTGTCAACACTAGTGTTGCTCGCAAATATTCGCAATGAGAATATTATTCGCGAATATCGCATATTCGCGAATTCACGAATATTCGCCAATATAGCACTATATATTCGAAATTACGAATATATATATATTTTTTTCACAGTACACATCACAGTGATCATCCCTCTCTGCTTCCAGCTTGTGTGGTCTAAAGAAGGCTCTAATACTACTGTGTGAGACTGGCGTACAAATTTTCGCATATGGGAAAATTAGCATATGTGAATTTTCGTTTATGCAAACTTTTTCGCATATGGAAATTTTCGCACATGCGAATTTTCATTTATGCTAATTTTCGCACATGCGAAAATATAACGTGAATATTACAAATATGCGAATTTAACGAATATATGACGAATATTCGTCCATATATTCGCGAAATATCGCAAATTCGAATATGGCCTATGCTGCTCAACACTAGCACTTACACATATGTAATAATTTTTTTAATCAAATTTCAAACATTGTGTGGTTTATTACTTTTGAGAAGAATGTCTTTGGGTGGTCCACCATCCTGCATTATAGATTCTTCTGAACTGCTATATATGCGCTTGTTTAAAAAAAAAAAAAAAAAGATATTTTGTCCGACAATTTCGATAAAATTTTGTGTTTTTTTGGGGTGAATTGTAAAGCCCGGGTGACGGGTGTGTAGTGTGTACTCGTGCATCAGTCAACTTCAGTCTGTGTCTGTTAGGCAATATATGGGTTACTGATGCAGCAGAGGTGGGGCCTTGGTCTTGGAGTTTCAATTATTTTAAAAAATTGAACATATTGTGTGGTTTATTATATTATAGAAGAATGTCTTTGGGTGGTCCACCGTCCTGCATTATAGAGTCTTCTGAACTGCTGTATATGCGCTTGTTTTAACAAAAAGGTATTTTGTCAGACAATTTTTAAAAAAATTGCGTTTTTTTGGGGTGGATTGTGAAGCCCAGGTGTGTACTCGTACATCAGCCAACTCCAGGCTGTGTCTTTCAGGCAATCTACGGGTTACTGATGCAACTGAGGTGGGACCTGGGTCTAGGAATTTCAATAATTTAAAAAAAAAATTCAACAATTGTGTGGTTCATTATTTTTTGAGAAGAAAGTCTTTGGGTGGTCCACCGTCCTGCCTTATAGAGTCTTCTGAAATGTTGGATATGCGCTTGTGCTTACACAAAGTTGTAAATAAAAATAAAAAATTATACAATTTTGTTGATTTTGGGGCGGATTGTGAAGCCCTGTGTATACTGGTGCATCAGCCAACTCTAGGCTTTGTCCTTCAGGCAATAAATGGGTTCCTGATGCCGCAGAGGTGGGGCCTGGGTCTGGGAATTTAAAATTTTTGGATTGCGGGTGCTACAAAAAAAGATGGACACACCCTAATCCGTTCAGTGGAGCTCGCCTTCGGCCCCGGACATCTGAGGGCATAACACACCTGTTATTGCTCGATCTCAGGAGAAGGGGGTTCATCATCGGGAGAAGAGAGTTGCAGGTTGCCCTTGAGTCAGCAAGGCGGTAGCACGGTTGGCAGTCAGCGTGGTGTGGCAGTAGTAGAAATTCTGGAGCCAAACGTGCCCGGGGGAGACCACCTGCTTCACGGCAGCTTACCTTTCCGGGAGTTAGCGGGTTACCAGCACCGGTCGATGAAAGATAGAGACACGCTAATCAGTTCAGTGAAGCGCGCCTGCGGTCCCGGAAATCAGAGGGCATAACACACCTGGTATTGCTCAATCTCGCAATTGATCGTGCAAAGGTAGTGGGTTATTAAAGCCTCTTGGGTACTGCTGAGGCCTACTCTTGACTGCTCCTGGTGCAATGTATGGGGTAATTAAACACGCTTGGGTAGTGTTTTTTTTTTTTTATTTACTGATAATTTTATCAGTAATAAAATTGAATTTTCCAGAATGCTAATCGTTACACAACGGAACGCTTGTTGCGTTTGATTTTTTAATAAAATTAAAAAATAAAAAAAAATACGGCCAGGGATTAACTCTGCTTCATCATTTTGGGCGAAAAAAGTCCTTTGGCGATCTGATCTTTTGGAGACAGATGCGCTTACACACATATTGAATTAGTTTTTGTAAAAAAAGTTCAAACATTGTGTGGTTTATTATTTTTGAGAAGAATGTCTTTGGGTGGTCCACCATCCTGCATTATAGAGTCTTGAACTGTTGGATATGCGCTTGTTACACAAAGGTATTTCTTTAAAAAATGTCTAAAATGTTGTTGTTTTTTGGAGGGGATTGTGAAGCCCGGGTGTGTACTGGTGCATCAGCCAACTCCAGGCTGTGTCCTTCAGGCAATATATGGGTTACTGATGCCACAGGAGTGGGGCCTGGTTCTGGAAATTTCTAATTTTTGGATAGCGAGTGCTACCAATGAGAAATCTTTGACAAAAATTTCTCATTGTGTTAATTTTGGAGGGGGGATTGTGAAGCCCTGGTGTGTACTGGTGCATCAGCCAACTCCAGGCTGTGTCCTACAGGCAATATATGGGTTACTGATGCCGCAGAGGTGGGGCCTGGGTCTGGAAATTTCTAATTTTTGGATAGCGGGTGCTACCAATGAGAAATCTTTGTCAAAAATGTCATACATTGTGTTGTTTTTTTGGGGGGGACTGTGAAGCCCAGGTGTGTAGTGTACTAGTGCATCAGCCAACTCCACGCTGTGCCATTCAGCCACTAAATGGTTTCCTCTTGCTGCCAACATGTCCACGCTATGTTATTCAGTCACTATATGGTCTCCTGACACTGATGCCACCACCAGGCTCTGTCATTGTGCTGCTGTGCGGAAGTGATTCTAAGAGCGACGCCGGTAATCTGCATGCTATTGTGAATAACAGTATTATTTCACTACCCCAGCACACTCCATATGCGTTTTAGGACACAGCAAAGTGTTCTATACCCCTATAGAGGCTGTATGTAGGCTAGAAATAGCCTTTTTTTTACATTTATTCGCCGCAAATAAATTCGGATCGAAACAAACTTTTCGGGAAAATTTGCCGAATCGGCCGAATCGAATTTTTGAAAAGTTCGCTCATCTCTAGTAACAAGCTATTTTTATCAGTTTTTTTATAAGTCCGTACATAGCCCCCCTCTACCATTTTTTTGGACTAAATTGTCCAAAAAACTCACCTCCGACTGATCGGCTGTCAGGGTAAATTTCAATTCAGGTCGCACGTTATTAATGTATATGAAAAAATCATCAAGTGTGGAACGTGGCTCCTCCCAAATGCATACAATGTCATCGATAAAACGTCGTCAAATTTTTGCATGTTTTTTAAAAAGTTAATTAAAATATATGTATTCCTCCTCAAAGCATGGCATGTATTAATTTGCATAAGGAGGGGCCACCTTCGCTCCCATCGCGGATCCCCTCCGCTGTAAATAGTAAGTATCCTCAAATAAAAAATACTTTTCTCTCAAAACTTTATTAAGTAAATCCAGAAAAAAAGTTTTTTTGTAGCTCACTGTATTCGCTCTGTTCTAAAATCCATTTGGTCGCCTCATAACCCCTGTCGTGTTCAATGGCCGTATAAAGGCTAACTACATCTATGGTGACTAGCCATGTATCGTTTGTTATATTGGATACTTCTGATATCACCTTTAAAGGGGTACTCCGCCCCTAGCATTTTAAGATGTCAGATCGCCAGTTTGCTCTGTGCGTAATGACGGGCGATACAGGGGACGGAGCAGCGTGACGTCATGGCTCCGCCCCTCGTGACATCACGCTCCGCCCCCTTAATGCAAGTCTATGGTCGTCACGCCCCCTCCCATAGACTCATATTGAGGGGGCGGACTGTGACGTCACGAGGGGCGGAGCCGTGATGTAACGATGCTCCGGCCCCTGTATTACCCTTCATTACTAGCAGAGCGATGCTGTGCAGTAATGACAGCGGGGTGCCGCAGCGGCGATCCCCGGGGTCCCCAGCAGCGGGACCCCGGCGATCTGACATCTTATCCCCTATCCTTTGGATAGGGGATAAGATGTCTAGGGGCAGAGTACCCCTTTAAGAAATCTTACCAAATACTTTACCTGTCAGTCCCGGAATGTGGTATATCTCATAAAATGCCCGTGCGGTCTCCTATATGTTGGGGAGACCACCCAGCGTGTAGGAGACCGCATTAATCGTCATGAATCAAGCATCAGGTGTCAGAATCTTCTCCTTCCCATTCCATCCCACTTTAAAAATAAAAATCATACTGTAGCACAACTACAATATCAGGTAATAGATAAAGTGATACAGCCACGAAGGGGAGGTGACATTAAAAAACTCCTTATCCAGAAGGAGGCATACTGGATTCATCGATTGGGGACCCTGGAACCGCGCGGCATGAACCGCAATTATGAATTATCACAGCTTTTGTGTTGATATATTTGTACTTTTAGAGTTTGCATGGGTTAAATTTGTCAAATTTGTTTTATGCTGATTTGTTTTTTATGCTGATTTTTTTAGAGAGGGGAAAATGAATCATTATTCATCAAGATTGATCGGCAGATATTGCTCAAGTTAATACACATATTAAGTACATTTTTGCTTTTTTGTATATGCTTTTCTATTAGGATTCTCTCTCTGCTCATGTGTTCCTGAGGACTATACTAATTAGGGATGACGAGGTGTCTGTGAACCGGATGCAATGTATAAAGTGTATCTCAACCGATAACCGCACACAGTTGAAAAAGGCTGCTGAGCCGCAACGCGTACTGTCTGTATAGTATGCTAAATTGCAAATAAAATCGATAAGATTCGATAAGATTCAGAGTGCCGGGACCCTTTCTTTATTTGCTGCATTTATATTTGGTCCTCGAGCACCATCAGTGCAGTGCCGACCTCACTTGGACTTTGCCCATTGTAGATAGTAGCTCCCCATTATAAACTACACAACTGACCACCCGAGGGCAGTAAGGGGCCATTCAGACCAAAAATTTACTCAACCCTAGGCCCTTAGCCCGGGGTAAAAAAAAAACCTTGAATGCAACCCCCTAAAACGTTACTTTAATTCAATATTCATTAAAATAGAAAATTCCTATGCAAAAATAAGTTAAAACTGATAACCTGATGATCAAGTATGTGACACACTTATGAATATTGAATTAAAGTAAAGTTTTAGGGGGGTTGCATTAGAGTTTTTTTTTACCCCGGGCTAAGGCCCTGGGGTTGAGTTAATTTTTTGTCCCCATTATAAAGTTGCAGTCCCCAGAATATAGTTGCAGCCCCACTTTACGTAGATAGTAATAGTATTAGTAGCAGCACCTTTTAGGTACACTCAAAGACACATCAATCGTACCTACACGCATCATACATACAGATAAACATCACACCTACATAGATAGATACATAATCTATACACACATCATACATACACACACATACATCATACAAACATCAGTCTATCTTACACACATCTATCATACATACACACATCATACATACACACAAACAATACATACTTGCACACAGCATACATACATTTAGCTTACACACATCTATCATACATACACACATCACAAACACATGCAATAATACATACACACATAATACACACTTGCCCATATCATACATACATCTAGCTTACACACATCTATCATACATACACACATTATACATACATTACATACATACACATCCTACACACATCACACATGCATTACATTACATAATACACACATCATACATACACCCGCCGTCCCCCCACATCATGCATTACATAAATACACACATTATACATGTCAGGATCCGGCAGGCTGGAGGTGGATCCTCTGTGTCAGAGAGGGATTGGCGTGGACCGTGCCGGCGGACCGGTTCTAAGTTGCTACTGGTATTCACCAGAGCCCGCCGCAAAGCGGGATGGTCTTGCAGCGGCGGTAGCAGCCAGGTCGTATCCACCGGCAACGGCTCAACCCCTCTGACTGCTGAGATAAGCGCGGTACAAGGGATTAGGCAAGAAGTAGCAGAAGGTCAGGGCAGGCAGCAAGGATCGTAGTCAGGGGCAACGGCAAGAGGTCTGGAACACTGGCTTGGGACATACAAGGAACGCTTTCACTGGCACAATGGCAACAAGATCCGGCAAGGAAGGGAAGGGGAAGTGAGGTTATATAGGGAAGTGCACAGGTGAACACACTAATTAGAACCAGGCGCCAATCAGTGGCGCACAGGCCCTTTAAATTGCAGAGAGCTGGCGTGTGCGCGCCCGAGGGAGCGGGGCCACGCGCGCCGGGACAGAATAGACGGGGAACGAGTCTGGTAAGCGGGTCAGGATGCAAATCGTGAGCGGGCGCGTCCCGCATCGCGGATCGCATCCCGGCTAGGGACATTATCGCAGCGCTCCGGGTCAGCGGGTCTGACCGGGGTGCTGCAAACAGGAGAACACTGCGAGCGCTCCGGGGAGGAGCGGGGACCCGGAGAGCTCGGCGTAACAGTACCCCCCCCCTTGGGTCTCCCCCTCTTTTTGGAACCTGAAAATTTGTGAATGAGGTCCTTGTCGAGAATGTTATCCTCGGGTTCCCATGACCTCTCCTCAGGACCGCAATTCTCCCAATCTACAAGAATTTTTTTTTTACCTCTGACCGTCTTAGACGCGAGAATTTCTTTAACCGAGGACTGAGGACCCGGAGACAGGAGTAGGAGCGACAACCTTGGGAGAGAAGCGGTTAAGGATAAGTGGTTTAAGGAGAGAAACATGAAAAGCGTTAGGAATACGGAGAGAAAGGGGAAAAAGGAGTTTGTAGAAGACAGGATTGATTTGGCACTTGATTTTAAAGAGTCCAAGATAACGTGGTCCCAGTTTATAACTGGGGACACGGAAGCGGATATACTTGGCAGAGAGCCACACTTTGTCTCCAGGAACAAAGACAGGAGGAGTTCTTCTTTTTTTGTCGGCATGCTTCTTCATCCGGGATGAGGCCTGTAAGAGGGATTTTTGAGTCTCTTTCCAGATGGTGGAGAAGTCCCGGGTAACCTCATCAACAGCGAGCAAACCAGAAGGCGTGGGAGTGGGGAGGGGGGGAAGAGGGTGACGGCTGTACACCACAAAGAACAGGGATTTAGCAGAGGATTCAGAGATTTTGAAATTGTACGTGGAGGAAACAAAATGTCGCATATAGTCACCAAGAACCTGGTTAACTCTCTCTACTTGCCCATTGGATTGGGGATGATAGGAAGACGAGAAATTTTATTTGATTTTAAGTTGATTACAGAGAGCTCTCCAGAATTTTGACACAAATTGAACGCCTCTATCCGAGACGATATGCGTGGGAAGCCCGTGAAGGTGAAAAATGTGCACAAAAAATTGTTTCGCCAACTGTGGCGCAGAAGGAAGACCTGGAAGTGGAATAAAATGTGCCATCTTGGAGACACGATCAACGACCACCCAAATGACTGTGTTGCCATGGGATAAAGGCAGGTCCATTATAAAGTCCATGGCAATCTGAGACCATGGTAGCTCAGGAACAGGCAGAGGATGAAGGAGGCCGGCAGGCTTCTGGCGAGGGGTCTTGTCCCGGGCACAGACTGTACAAGCACGAACAAAATCAGCAACATCTGCTTCCAGGGTAGGCCACCAATAAAATCGAGAGATGAGCTGGATGGACTTTTTGACGCCAGCATGGCCAGCGAGGTGCGAGGAGTGTCCCCACCTGAGGATCTTGAGGCGCTGGCGTGGAAGGATGAAAGTCTTTCCAGGATGTGTTTGTCTGATGGAAGCTGGGGAAGAGGAGATCAGACAGTCAGGAGGAACAATGTGTTGCAGGGGGGCTTCCATTTCGGAGACATCATAGGAACGAGAGAGGGCGTCAGCCCTGATGTTCTTGTCAGCAGGGCGAAAATTAATCTCAAAGTTAAAATGGGCAAAAAACAATGACCACCTAGCCTGGCGTCGGTTCAGCCATTGGGCAGACTGAAGATAAGAGAGATACTTGTGATCTGTGTATATGATAATTGGGTATTTGGAGCACTCCAGCAGGTGCCTCCATTCCTCGAGGGCTAGTTTTATGGCCAGCAGTTCTCGATCACCAATGGAGTAATTTTCTTCCGCCGGAGAGAAGGTCCTAGAAAAGAAACCACAAGTAACGTTATGTCCAGAAGAGTTTTTTTGTAGGAGTACAGCTCCGGCTCCCACCGAAGAGGCGTCTACCTCCAGTGAGAAGGGTTTAGATGGATCAGGTCTGGAGAGTATGGGAGCAGAAGAAAAGGCAGTTTTGAGACGGTTGAATGCCTCGTCCGCTGGGGGAGGCCAGGACTTAGGGTTGGCGTTTTTCTTGGTTAGGGCCACAATTGGGGCCACAATGGTGGAAAAATGTGGAATAAATTGTCAGTAGTAATTGGCAAACCCCAAGAAGCGTTGGATAGCTCGGAGTCCGGAGGGGCGTGGCCAATCTAACACGGCTGACAGTTTGTCTGGGTCCATTTGAAGTCCCTGGCCGGAGACTAAATATCCTAGGAAGGGAAGAGATTGGCATTCAAAGAGACATTTCTCCATCTTGGCATATAATTGATTCTCACGGAGTCTCTGGAGCACCAGGCGGACATGACGGCGGTGTTCTTGGAGGTTAGAAGAGAAAATCAAATTGTCGTCCAAGTAAACCACAACACAGGTATATAACAGATCACAAAAAATTTCATTTACAAAGTCCTGAAAGACAGCAGGGGCGTTGCAGAGCCCAAAGGGCATAACCAGATATTCAAAGTGTCCGTCTCTGGTATTAAATGCGGTCTTCCACTCATCCCCTTCCCTGATGCGGATGAGATTATATGCACCTCTTAAATCCAATTTGGTGAAGATGTTAGCGCCACGTAGGCGATCAAATACTTCCGAGATAAGAGGCAGGGGATAGCGTTTTTTTATAGTGATCTTATTAAGACCGCGGTAATCGATGCATGGCCGTAAGGAACCGTCTTTTTTGGAAACAAAGAAGAAGCCCGCTCCGGCAGGGGAGGAAGACTTGCGGATGAATCCCCTTTTTAAATTTTCTTGGATGTAATCCGACATGGCTTGTGTTTCAGGAGCTGACAGAGGATAGATCCTGCCCCGGGGTGGAATAGTACCAGGAAGGAGATCAATAGGGCAGTCATAAGGCCTGTGAGGAGGCAAAGTCCCTAGGACACGCGTGCGCTGGCTCTCTGCGATTTAAAGGGCCGGTGCGCCGGGAACGAGTCTGGTAAGCAGGCCGGATGCTAATCGCGAGCGGGCACGTCCCGCATCGCGGATCGCATCCCGGCTAGGGACATTATCGCAGTGCTCCAGGTCAGCGGGTCTGACCGGGGCGCTGCGAACAGGAGAACGCTGTGAGCGCTCCGGGAAGGAGCGGGGACCCGGAGCGCTCGGCGTAACAATGCATATACACACATCCCCCAAACACACCTCATTCATTCATACATACATACATACACACATACATACACCCACATCATACATACACACATACATACACCTCATACAGTACATCCCCAAATCCCCCCCTACTTGGACTCCTCACCTGTGTCCACCATGAGCGCTCATCAGGTCCCGGGGATACAGTGTCAGTGGCAGTGCTCAGGCCGCTAGCAGACAGTGCTAGGCTGCACAGACTTTTTCTTTCCCCTCAAGGCCGTGCCGGCAGCAGTAGGCAGGGACAACTTAGAGGCTAGGAGCAGACATGTGTGCCTGTGCGGGGCATGTCTGCATGTCTGCTCCCAGCACTTCTGTTAGTGGTAGGCAGAGGGCCTAAGCCACAGCAATTCTGCCTGGGCTTTCGTCGGGAGGTAGGGGTTGCTGAGGGTGGGGCAAGGGTATTGGGGCGGTGGGGTGATGGGGCTTAGGCAGGACAGGTTGGGGGTCGTATAGGCGTCCACAGCAGTGGGTGGGGTGGGCTGGGGATGGCCAAGGTAACTAGTTGTGGCGGTGGCGCCTGTGATCTGAATCCCCTAGCAGAGGAATTCATATTTTTCCGCCCCTTATCACCAGCGCCCTAAGGCAGCCGTTTTGGCTGCCTTAGGCTAGCGCCGGCCCTGGCTTTACCTATAAATGGCTATATTCACACATGACAAATTTAGTGCAACACTTTTGTGACTGTCAAACTCATCAGAATGGGTGTGCAGAAATCCATCTGCTGGTTGCCAAAACAAACTTATTCAGATGAATGGAACTAATATGGAAAGAGTTCTGCTATAATTCTACTGGGGTGTGAATGTCTCTACCTCTAACTATGTACCTCTCTAAGGCCAGTTTCATATGAGTGTATTACAGGTGAATCTTTAGAGCCAAGAGTACTGACCATGGGTTTAACCCCTTAAGGACCATGGTTTTTTCCGTTTTTGCACTTTCGTGCAAGGGGGGTGATTCAAACTTTTATTTAGGAAGGGGTTAAATCACATCTATTCACTTATTTTTTAAAACAGTTTTTTCACTTTTTTTTTGCCCCCATAGGGGACTATTACTTGCAGTACTTTGATTGCATACACTGAACAATGCTATGCCATAGCATAGCATTGATCAGTGTTATCTGCGCTCGATTGCTCAAGCCTGGATCTCAGGCTTGGAGCAATCAAACGCCGATCAGACAGCATGGAGCATGGTAAGGAGCCTCCCACTGTCCTTTCAGCTGTTCGGGATGCCATGATTTCACTGCTGCGGTCCCGGACAGCTCCGCTGAGCTAACCAGCAGTGTATTCTCCTGGTTTAGATGCCACAATCAACTTTGATCATGGTATCCAAAGGGTTAATACCGGACATCAGCCCGATCGGTGATGTCCGGTATTAGCCAAATACGAAGTGCTCAGCATCTGAGTGCGCTTCACATAAGGGGTTAAAGAGACGCACACCAATGTCATTAAATCCACAGTTGGCCCTAGGTTTACCCTGTGATATAGGCACAAACAGTTTGGGAAATGTAAAGCTAACCAAGCTCCCTCCCTTCCTTCCCTATAATGAATATTTCAGAAATCTGAATTATTTTCTATATTTTTTGCCTACAAAGACATAAAAGAAAAAACATTTTAAGTACAATTTTAGTTTTTACAGAATTGCCTTGTCATGACAAACATTCCTATATTATTGGGCAAAATGTCATTCATCTTTCTGCTTTGGATTTCTATGATAGTTGAACAGCTCTCAGCGTTACCACAATTGCCCTGTGTGAACTGGGCTTAATGCTTTATCCTTGTGACTCATAAAGTGCTGGAGATCAAGCTGCAAGTTAGTTCTATTGTAATTCTTAATATTACCATTTCAACTTCTAAAGACTACACAATTGAATGTTTTAATCACATCAAACCTAAGCCAGTACAATACCCCTTGTAGAATAAATGGAAGGGTAAGGAAAGCCATTCAAATAAAACCATAAAAGGCCATCACCACTTGCTGATCTGGTGAAACAGTACAGCATTTCCAGCTGCTATCCATTGAGTGGTGAGTAAATGAAGGTTTGCTGGATGCATAAGGTGTCTAGTAATTTGGTCAAATGTTTTCTTCAAGCCATTTGTTACAGAACAGTCCCAAGTCCAACCCTCCACTCCTGTGAAAATAGGTGAACCTAAACCAGTTCCAAGGAGGAGACAAGGAAAACACATAGGGGGAGATTTATCATTGTAGGTCTTTAGAAAGTGTATTTTGAAGCCATTTATTTTTGTTTTGGTTTTGCTTACGTGCATTATACTGTATTTATTATACTATTGCATTTTTTATTTTTTTTATAAATTTGGCCCATAAGTCACTTCAGAACACCATTTTATATGATTGCACAAAAAGTCGCAATTCCAACTTTTCGTAAAGGCAGTTTTGTTTGCCAGATCTGGGTTGGTGTAGGTTTGCGGTGTTTTTGAGGGGTTTGCGACTTTTTGTGCAACATTCGCACATCTTAATAAAGCTCTAAACACAATGATAAATGTCCTCCATAGGGTTTGCTAATATCAGGCATCCCTTATACATAGTTTACCTGTAACTTGCTGACATTTTGCTGTTCCTGACAAATTCCACTCTGTCTTAAGCCAGGTCGAACCAGTGCTAGCCTGTCTGTCAATTCAGGAGGGACTTTCCTGTATATGCGGATGGTAGATGTGAGGTGCGTCAGGGCATAGATGTGCAGGCAGGTGGGAGAAAAACTGTGGAGTGCTCCTATGGCTGCGCTCCGTAGTCTGTCTAAGCGGCGGGGAGAAACGTGGAGAAACTGGGTTCCCCATCCCCCTTAGGGAGGGAAGCAGGATTGAGTGAGAGGGAGCGGGCTGTAAAGCATAAAACTGTATCCCTGTGCAGTGGGTCACATTCCGCTACTGGGACACAGTTTTCTCCATTACACCATGGCATATTATGCTGGTGCCCGCAGCCTCCGGAATCTCCGCACAGAGATTTTCCGTGCAGACATTCCAAACTGTGTGCATAGCCTTAGATAAACTTTAACCCCAGCAAATTATACTCCAGTATATCTGTTCAATTGCTTGCTAACACAAATAGCTAATCAGCCAATTTAGGCATGTAGATGTGGTTAAGACAACTTGCTGTAGTTCAAACTGAGCATCACAATATGGTAGAAAGGGGATTTAAGTGACTTTGAACGTGGCATGGTTGTTGGTGCAAGGAAGGTTGGTTCAGAAACTGCTGATCTAGTGAGATTAGTCCGGAAAAGGGAAAATATCCAGTGAGCCGAAGTTGTGTGGATAAAAATTCTCTGTTAATGTCAGAGATCAGAGGAGAATGGGCAGATGTCAGTAACTCTAAATACCAATTGTTACAACCAACTTATGCAGAATACCATTTTTGAATGCAAAAAATATTGAATTTCAAAGCAGATGGGCTACAGCAGCTGATGGATTACAGCAGATAAGAATGGTAAACTAAGGCTACAATACACACAAGCTCACCAGAATTGGACAATTGAAAACTGGAAGAACATCGCCTTGTCCAGTCCAGCTATGACATTCAGAAGGCAGGGTCATAAACAACATAAAAGCATGGATCCATCTTACTTTGCATCTATGGTTCAGTCTGTTGGTAGTGGTAACTAGTGATGAGCGGCAGGGGCCATATTCGAATTCGCGACATTTCACCAATATATGGACGAATATTCATCCATTGTTTGCGAAATTTGCATATTCGCTATGTTTGTTCTCTTTTTTTTTTATGTGAAAATTCGCAATGAAATTCACATAGTGCGCATGTGCGATTGTATCTTTCACCTAAAAGAAGGGAGAGATCAGTGTCCAGTCTGGAAGTGCCGATATTCGCATAGAAAAGAGAAAAAAAAAATGAATATTGGTCATTACGAATATATATCACTATATTCTAAATATTCGCAAAATTGCAAAGTGCCGATATTCGCAGTAAAAATTAGCATTTCGAATATTCATGCTCAACACTAGTGGTAAAGTGGTGTAGGGGACATTTTCTTTGCACTCTTTGAACACGTTTAGTAAAGTTACATGCTTTTTAGCAGAATTTCTGGTTCCAGAGGTCTTATTTCTGAGCTTTGTAAGCAGGAACAGCTGTATTTGAAAAAAAAATAAAATTACATTTGTGGTATTTACAGAGGAACCATTGCTGGGCCTTTGTAGCAGTAAGTCAGAGTGGTGGGAGATGTTCAAAAGGTTTACGGATTCTTCCACCAGCTCTCAAGCCTCAGAAGCCTAAACAGGTATCACATGTACCAGGGCCTGAGGAAGAAACTTGAGCACCTTGTCTTGACTGGAGGTAGTCGTGATGATATCTCCAGAGTGAAGTCCTTGCTGAGGAAGTGCCAGTACGACAGACACACTTCTTTCTTTTTTGAGAGGGGTTACAGAAAGTACCGCTCGCTTGACCCTTACAGAAACTGCAAGAAAACAGTAAATAGTAAAGTTGTCTCAGGACTGATTGATATGTGGTATCCCGGTACCGTATTTCATACGTTACCTTGTGGTGAGGTCCCCAAAGACAGAGTCCCTAGGAACAGTGGGGGTCCTCTACCTTAGCTAGCCCCTCGTCACCCCTTAGTTAGTTAACATGTATGTAAATAAACATGTAAATATGTCTATTAACCCCTTCAGGACCAAGCCCATTTTGGCCTTAAGGACCAGAGCGTTTTTTGCACATCTGACCACTGTCACTTTAAACATTAATAACTCTGGAATGCTTTTAGTTATCATTCTGATTCCGAGATTGTTTTTTCGTGACATATTCTACTTTAACATGGTGGTAAATTTTTGTGGTAACTTGCATCCTTTCCTTGTGAAAAATCCTAAAATTTGATGAAAAATTTGAAAATTTTGCATTTTTCTAACTTTGAAGCTCTCTGCTTGTAAGGAAAATGTATATTACAAATAAAAAAATTTTTTATTCACATATACAATATATCTACTTTATGTCTGCATCATAAAAGTGACGAGTTTTTACTTTTGGAAGACACCAGAGGGCTTCAAAGTTCAGCATCAATTTTCCAATTTTTCACAAAATTTTCAAACTCACTATTTTTCAGGGACCAGTTCAGGTTTGAAGTGGATTTGAAGGGTCTTCTTATCAGAAATACCCCACAAAAGACCCCATTATAAAAACTGCACCCCCCAAAGTATTGAAAATGACATTCAGTCATCATTTTAACCCTTTAGGTGTTTCACAGGAATAGAAGCAAAGTGAAGGAGAAAATTCACAATCTTCATTTTTTACACTCGCATGTTCTTGTAGACCCAATTTTTAAATTTTTACAAGGGGTAAAAGGAGAAAATGTATACTTATATTTGTAGCCTGATTTCTCTCGAGTAAGCACATACCTCATATGTCTATGTAAAGTGTTCGGCGGGCGCAGTAGAGGGCTCAGAAGGGAAAGAGCGATAAGGGGATTTTGGAGAGTACGTTTTTCTGAAATGGTTTTTGGGGGGCATGTTGCATTTAGGAAGACCTTATGGTGCCAGAACAGCAAAAAACCCTCACATTGCATACCATTTTGGAAAATAGACCCCTTGAGGAACATAACAAGGAATAAAGTGAGCCTTATTACCCCACAGGTGTTTCACGACTTTTGCATATGTAAAAAAAAAAAATAATAATTTCCACTAAAATGTGTGTTTCCCCCCTAATTTCACCTTTTTGCAAGGGTTAATAGCAGAAAATACCCCCCAAAATTTGTAACCCCATCTCTTCTGAGTATGGAGGTACCCCATAAGTTGACCTGAAGTGCACTATGGGCGAACTACAATGCTCTGAAGAGAAGGAGTCATATTTGGCTTTTTGAGAGCAAATTTTGCTCGGGGGGGCATGTCGCATTTAGGAAGCCCCTAAGGTGCCAGAACAGCAAAAAAAAAAACACACATGGCATACCATTTTGGAAACTAGACCCCTTGAGGAACGTAACAAGGGGTACAGTGAGCATTTGCCCCCCACTGGTGTCTGACAGATCTTTGGAACAGTGGGCTGTACAAGTTTTCATTTTCATGGACCACTGTTCCAAAGATCCGTCAGACACCTGTGGGGGGTAAATTCTCACTGCACCCCTCATTACATTCCGTGAGGGGTGTCGTTTCCGAAATGGGGTCACATGTGGGGTTTTGCTTTTTTTGCGTTTGTCAAAACCGCTGTAACAATCAGCCACCCCTGTGCAAATCGCCTCAAATGTACATGGTGCGCTCTCCCTTCTGGGCCTTGTTGTGCGCCCCCAGAGCACTTTGCGCTCACATATGGGGTATCTCTGTAGTCGGGAGAAATTGCGTTACAAATTTTGGGGGGCTTTTTTCCCTTTTACCTCTTGTGAAAGTGTAAAGTATAGGGCAACATCAGCATGTTAGTGTAAAAAATAACAAATTTTTACACTAAAATTCTGGTGTAGACCCCAACATTTCCTTTTCATGAAGGGTTAAAGAAGAAAAAGCCCCCCAAACCTTGTAACGCAATTTCTCCCGAGTACAGCGATACCCCATATGTCCCCCTAAACTGTTGCCCTGAAATACGACAGGGCTCCAAAGTGAGAGCGCCATGTGCATTTGAGGCCTAAATTAGGGATTTGCATAGGGGTCGACATAGGGGTATTCTACGCCAGTGATTCCCAAACAGGGTGCCTCCAGCTGTTGCTAAACTCCCAGCATGCCTGGACAGTCAACGGCTGTCCGACAATACTGGGAGTTGTTGTTTTTCAACAGCTGGAGGCTCTGCTTTGGAAACAGTGGTGTACCGGACGTTCTTATTGGGGGAGGGGGGATGTAAGGGTATGTGTATATGTAGTGTTTTTAACTTTTTATTTTATTTTTTGTTATTGTAGTGTAGTGTTTTTAGGGTACAGTCACATGGGCGGGGGATTACAGTGAGTTTCCCAGCGCAAAATTTGCTGCATCTCAAGATGCGAGAAACCCACTGTAAAAGCCTCGCCCATGTGAATGTACCCTGTACATTCACGGGGGTGGCGGGGCGGGGGGGGGGGGGGCTTGCATCAGCTGTTGCAAAACCACAACTCCCAGCATGCATGGTCTGTTAGTGCATGCTGAGAGTCATAGTTTTGCAACAGCTGGAGGCACACAGGTTAGGAAACACTCAGTTAGAAACAGACAATGTTTCCCAACCAGTGTGTCTCCAGTTGTTGCAAAACTACAACTCCCAGCATGCCCAGACAGCTGAAGGGCATGCTGGGAGTTGTAGTTCGGCAACATCTGAAGGGCCAGATGTTGCTGAACTAAAACTCCCAGCATGCCTGGACAGTCAGTGCATACTGGGAGTTGCAGTTTTGCAACAGCTGGAAGAGCACAGATTGGAGACCATTATACAATGGTCTCCAAACTGGGGCCCTCCAGATGTTGCAAAACTACAACTCCCAGCATGCATGGTCTTTTAGTGCATGCTGGGAGTTATAGTTTTGCAACAGCTGGAGGCACACAGGTTAGGAAACACTGAGTTAGAAACAATGTTTCCCAACCAGTGTGTCTCCAGCTGTTGCAAAACTACAACTCCCAGCATGCCCAGACAGCTGAAGGGCATGCTGGGAGTTGTAGTTCGGCAACATCTGAAGGGCCAGATGTTGCTTAACTAAAACTCCCAGCATGCCTGGACAGTCAGTGCATGCTGGGAGTTGTAGTTTTGCAACAGCTGGAAGAGCACAGATTGGAGACCATTATACAATGGTCTCCAAACTGGGGCCCTCCAGATGTTGCAAAACTACAACTCCCAGCATGCCCAGACAGCCAAAGGCTGTCTAGGCATGCTGGGAGTTGTAGTTTTCAGACTCCTAGAAGCAGCAGTGAAGATCTTCACTGCTGCCTCTGAGGACCACATACTTACCCGTCGCTGCTCGTCCACGTGGCCGGTCCTGCCGCTGCTCCTCGGTCCTGCCGCTGCTCCAGGTAAGTCCGCCGGTCCCCACGTGTTCCCCCTGTGTGCCGCAGGTCCCCGCGAGCCCCTGCAGCCATCGTCCCCCGTTCTGCCCGACTTCCAGGGGCGGGCAGTGCGGGGGATCTGAACTTTCACCCCAGATCACTGTGATTGGTCCACAGGGACCAATCACAGTGATCGCTGACCAGGACCATCAATTGATGGTCCTGGGGGTGAAGCAGAAGTTGTCCCCTGCTGGAAACAGCGGGACTTCTGCCAGTTAACCCGTGCGATGCTGCGCATCGCCGGGTTAACTGCATGTCATTTATAAACGCCGGGATGCGCGAACGCACTGCACAACCCGACGTTTATATATGACATTCTGCGGGAAGGGGTTAAAGATTCTTACCTTGTTTGCGTCGCAGGACCTGCGGGTCATGTGACCGGGTTGCAGAACTCTATGGTTTGCTGAAGGACCTTTGGTGGTTCTCATGACATGTGTTCACCCGCAATGCAATGTAACGGTGAGTGACAGCTGATTGGACCAATCCAAACCAGCCAGCTCCTGCCCATATAAGGGAGCTGCGCCATCTTGATCCCTTTTTTTCTTCTCTTCGCTCTTGGGTTGCTGACTCTGGATGAGGTAGGACCTCTGCAGCTTTCAAGATAAATTACTAGGCCTAAGCCTTGCGGCCTAAGCCTGCGCTAGAGACGGATAGTTCATACAATTCCCTGCTACCTCAGCAAGATCTCCAGACCTAATCAAACCCCTAAATCCGGCGGATCAATGCAAATACAATCCTCTAAAGCTAAAGTGAACTCTCCGGTCCTAAGCATCTGTCAATCACTGCTGTGCTGTTTCAATAGACTCTGTTATCTGGACTGTTTCCGTTATAGCAAATACAGAAAATCTTCAGTAAAGATTCCGCAAGTTTTAAGTTCAGCACTGCTGTGAGTTATTTCACACTCACCAATCGCTCTTGGGAAGGGTGCCGATAGGCCCAGCATCACTACAGAGTTTTAACCCTCACCCTGGCGTCACGAGTGACAAGGGTTAACAGCGCTCTTTATTATATTGAAAAGCAACACCCCCACTACCCTACACCCCAACAATGCTTTCCACACAGTTCCTCACCACAAAGACTTTTTGGCGTCGCACGAACAGGATTCAGGTGTGTGCCTGCTGCTGTTGCCACTAGTGAAATTGTACTCCCCCCCAAAAAAGTTACGGACTTTATTCATGTGTCACAGACCGCATTACAGTGTATAGGAGTGGTGCGTGTGGTGCAAATTACAGGGGGGACACGCGAAAAGTAAGGGGGGAGGTGAAGATTTATTTGCTGCAATGTGTAAACTGCTAAACGAATTCATGCCACAATCCTCTGGTCCGGTCAGCACGGGAGGAGTTAACCTGCTGCCGGAGAAGCACGCAAAGAAGTCCCGCGCTACGCCACGACCCGCCCCAGGGCGTGGCTGCCAAGTTGCTGTGTCGCAAGGGAAAGGGAACTTGAAAACCGAGGAGTTGTTTCTGGGAGGACCGGAAGTCGGGGCTGTACCGATGACGTCCTTCCTGCCGGCCGCCATTTTGGGGAAGCCCAATATAAAAGACACCACGCATAGCGACCTCTTCAGTCTGCACAGGGAGCCAGAGAGTACAGACATGGCGGAGCGCAACGTTCCACGTGGTGAGAACAGCAAAGTGGAGCCGGAACAGCGGAAAGTTGTGGCAGTCGTAGCCCAACTATTCCAAGAAATTGCTGACTGTCTCCAGCGGTTGTCACTGGATGAAGCGGGGGCCTGCAATCTTCCCCCACTGCCCGATGACGACGATGACTGGCCGGACACACCTCCAGTGGAGAGCGCAGGGACACCTGGAGGTGCATCACTGGTGAGATTGTCCCCTCACCACAGAACTTGGGGCTCATGGGCCGAAATCCCATCAGAGGAGTCTGCAGCGAGTACCCGGCCAAAGGCGGCCTTTTCTCCCTCCTCCAGCCCTGAAGCTGAAATACCCCTATGCAGATTGCCAAGTGCACGACCACGTTCACCAGATTTGCCCCAGTGGATTTTTGGGGACAAGCCGGGACTCATCGAGTATATGCACATGGTTCTACAGCCTATACCTGGGAAGCCACTCCCACCAATTCCAGCAGCACAAAGGGAAAGGGCCTGTCAAGAAGCTGAGCTGGCTGAGCTGATGGATAAATTAAAGGCCCGACACAGAGAACTGTACGCCCCAAAGCATGTGCATTTGCCTCCTGAGGAAAGAATCTGTTATCAGGAGAATACTAAAGAAATGGAGGCACTCTACGTACGCAAGTGGGATCACCCCCGAGAAGGGGAGGAGCCTTTAGAACGATGAAGAGCAACTGTGGCCAAGTTCGACAAGGTCAGAGGTTATGGGACACTCCTAGATTGCCATACAGGGCAAACCATCCTCATAAACCGGTGAGCAGTACAGAGGCCATATCTTCATAAAAAGTTCTACTCTCTGGAGGTGGGCGAAATAGTGAAGTACACCCCCGTCCAGAGCCTGCATGGAGAATGGGCTGCAGCGGTCACAAGACCAACAGCCCCAACACAGCTTCCCTTCAAATACTTTCTGTCTACAGATTGGGAATCGGATCCCTTCAACCTGAGGCCGAAATAGTCTGCTCCAGATGCCTCCACCACCGTACTCAAGGGGGAGGAGCCTCTACAGCATCAGTCATCTTCTTCATACAGCAAAGTGCCAAGACCTGCTCAAGACCAAGAAAGTTGGCCCAAATTGCGGGCACCAAAGACCGTACCTAGACCCTCTTGGAGCAATGAGAGTTTGTCTGTTCCAGAGGTACCAACGTACGTACCTAGGCCCTCTTGGAGCAATGAGAGTTTGCCTCCTGCACAGGTACCAACGTATGTACCAAGGCCCTCTTCCAACGTGGAGAGTTTGCCTGCTTCCAGGGTACCGACGAAAGTGCTTTGGTGCACTCCTGGCATGGAGATGGTGCTAAAACCCTATGCACCAACCTTGATCCCGACCAGTAAACCTCTGGTCACTTTGAATCCTACTGTTACCTATTCTACTCTCACCAATGTGGTGTGGGAGAGTTACATTAACTCCCAGCCAACCCCTGATGTTGGAAGGGCTAGGGGGTCTACAAGAGGCCCAAGAAGATTCAGGAAAAATGTCTTTTGAAGGACTGTAAAGTAATGTCTGTTGTTTTTGTGCTAACCACTTTTGTTTTCCAGTAACCAAGTTCAAGACATGTGCCTTGCAGGACTGAGCTAAGATTGTTCCAGTTTCAAGTTCAGCAACATAAACATTAAGCTTTGTGCCTGACCATAAGGTCAAGAGACTCCTAGCCAGTAGGAGATTCGTAAGTTTTATGCCCGGCTGATTGTGGTAAGGCCGTGTTTCCCATGGACTCCTAGTGTAGGTGGACTGCAGATCCTTACACGCCAGTTTTGTGTACATATCCCTGTATTCATAAGGACTTTCTTGCTAAAGATTGCACTTATCAGGTGTATGCGCCTGAACCTTGTTGTAGTGTTAATAAATATGTAAGTCTGTGTAATAAAAATGTATATGGTTCCTGTACACAGAAAAATATCTTTGTGTCTGTGTACATAAGACGTAAGTAAATGTTGTACACGAAAAATGTCCGCTAGATGCACATGTACACAGAAGAAATGATTGTCAGTAGTGCTTGTACACAAGTACATACACTAGGAACATTTACAAGGTTTTTTGGCAGTTGTTAAATGGGTGACTCTCCCGGCTCCTCCAAGAGTAGCATTGTTACAGTCGCCAATCGCTAGCACCGGTCTCAAAGGACTACACAGGGTAAACTGCCCTTAAGGTACCAAGATTCACATTCACTACCTGCACACATAGTACCTTCAATAGCTCACTTCCATGTACTACCTCAGTCTTCTCAGTACACTAAACAAAAATATATCTCACATTCAAGAAACACTTAGGAATTGTAGCCTAATAATAATTTAATTCCTGCCACTGTTAGGTACACTCATATTTTCTCTTCTCTTTATTACATGTGTGAGATGCTCTACCTGGCCAGTAGATGCTCTTGCGAGCTTAGAATTAAACATGTATTTCTAAAGGTAACTTATGTAGGTTATACTGTAGTGTTCTAGGGGTAAGTAGCGTGTTGCCGATAGACCCTAGTAGCTAACCTTTTTTGTAGAGAGCCTCGGGCAAGCCAATATACCCTTCTGTGTACTAACAGGTGACTCATTGTGGCAAAAAGAAAAATGTGGTGAGATTTCAAAAAATGTTTAGACAGATTGAGACTAAATGTATAGAAAGCTGTATATAAATTTATAGTTAGCCTCATAAATGTTATAGAGAGCTATAGAAATGTCTAAGGAGCTAGAAACTAAAGGTTACATAGCTTCAACAATGTCTAGTAAGCTTCAAGATGTATAGTAAGCTTCATAATGTCTAGAGAGATTCATGTTGTCTAGTCAAGATACTAGTAAGAGTATCCAGAAAATGTGAAGGTATCCAATGTTTATTCAGATTTTGTCAGGATGTATAGAAAGTATTAATAATCCTGTCCTATTCCTAGTCCCTCTGCCTTAGGGGATAGGCGTCGGGGTCGACTTGTTTTAAGTAAGGGGGTTTGTGGTATCCCGGTACCATCTTTCATACTTTACCTTGTGGTGAGGTCCCCAAAGACAGAGTCCCTAGGAACAGTGGGGGTCCTCTACCTTAGCTAGCCCCTCGTCACCCCTTAGTTAGTTAATATGTATGTAAATAAACATGTAAATATGTCTATTAAAGATTCTTACCTTGTTTGCGTCGCAGGACCTGCGGGTCATGTGGCCGGGTTGCAGAACTCTATGGTTTGCTGAAGGACCTTTGGTGGTTCTCAAGACATATAATCATCCACAATGCAATGTAACGGTGAGTGACAGCTGATTGGACCAATCCAAACCGGCCAGCCCCTGCCCATATAAGGGAGCTGCGCCATCTTGATCCCTTTTTTTTTCTTCTCTTTGCTCTTGGGTTGCTGACTCTGGATGAGGTAGGACCTCCGCAGCTTACAAGACAAATTACTAGGCCTAAGCCTTGCGCCCTAAGCCTGTGCTAGAGACGGATAGTTCATACAATTCCCTGCTACCTCCGGACCTAATCAAACCCCTAAATCCTAAATTCGGCAGATCTATGCAAATACAATCCTCTAAAGCTAAAGCGAACTCTCCGGTCCTAAGCATCTGTCAATCACCGCTGTGCTGTTTCAATAGACTCTGTTATCTGGACTGTTACTGTTATTGCAAATACAGAAAATCTTCAGTAAAGATTCCGCAAGTTTTAAGTTCAGCACTGCTGTGGACAATCTATTTATTTCACACTCACCTATTGCTCTTGGGAAGGGTGGCGATAGGCCCAGCATCACTACGGAGTTTTAACCCTCACCCTGGCACCACGAGTGACAAGGGTTAACAGCGCCCTTTATTATATTGAACAGCAACACATCTACTACCCTACACCCCCACAAGGCTTTCCACACAGTTCATCACCACAGATGGTACGGGATCCTTGAAAAGGTTCAGATCGGGGATCCTGAAGGTCGCCAGATCCTTTTAATCGCACTTCTTGGGAAGGAAGGAATTAGATTGAGATAGAGTACCAGCTTTCTTGGCTGAAACCATCCCTAAACCAGGACTAGACTCCTCTCTTTGACAGAGATGTTTGACAGAGATTATCTGGGAAGAGGAAATTATGACAGAGATGATCCGGGAAGAGGAAATGAGGATGGTGATTGATGGGCTTGTCCTCAAGAAGTCACCAGGTCCAGATGGCTTAACATGTGAGTTTTTGAGACCTTTAAGGACACTTTGGTTCCCCTCTTAACTGAGGTATTTAATGAGTGTCTTTAGTTGAGCACTCTGCCAAAGTCAATGAGGAAGTCAGCACTTATCATCCTGTCAAAGGGTAAAGACCTGTCCTGCATTGAGAATTGGCATCCCATAGAGCTTCTCTATGCGGACAGAAAGATTCTGGCAAAAGTGCTGTTTAATCAGCTGGTGGAGTTTGCACACCGACTCCTTTCGGGGGCCCCGCATTGCTGTTCTGGGCTGCAGTACATTTTTTTTTTTTTTTTTTTCTTTCACTTTATTCAATCATACAATACAATACATAATACATAATACATACTAAACAGAAAAAGGAAAAAAAAAATATATACCTGGTATATCAAATCACATATAATAAAAAACTATAAGCGATAGGATGTTTAACTATACATATCTCGGGCTACCAAAAAACACATAAAACAAGACAAAGCCAATTAAGACAGTCATATCAAGTCATACAACCAGAGAAGAAAAAAAGAAAAAAAAAAAGGAACCCTCTCCTATATCAAGTCATGAATTATAATCTATCCAACCACGCCTGTCATACAAGATTTAACTTTTCTTCCTGTCCCCTTTTACAGTAGATCGTCTTTTCCCAGGACACTATCCACTCCATTTTTCTAATAAATTGCTCCATCGTGGGAGCCCTTGGGTCTTTCCATAGCTGAGCTAGCAATTTTCTGGCATTATACAATAGTCTACCTAAGGCTAGTTAACCTGTAGCAGAGAGATGTGCATTATCCACATAGCCAAGTATACAAGTCTTCAGTTCCATAGGGAACACCACCCTCCAGATCTTCCCCATATATTCTAGAATACCTTTCCAGTATTCCTGGGCCTGTAAGCACATCCAAAACATATGAATTAAGCTTGCCCCCTCCCTTAAACACCGCGGGCACTTATCATCAGTACGGTATCCAATTTTGCGCAAGAAGGAGGGCGTTCTATAGGACCTATACAGTATATATAGTTGGGTTACTCTTGCGCCCTCTCCCAAAGCTTGCATTGGTAGTTTCCAAGAATAGATTTCCACTGTTCCCCAGAGATCTCTCCCTCCCGTTGCCGTTCGTCAAAAGCCGGTATTACTTGGTTCATCCATCCCTTCATCGCCAAAAGACGATATACATGAGAGATAAACCCTTTTTGCTTTTTTTCTGCTTTTTTTGGGCCACAGTACATTTAGTGCTGTGCTCAGTGTCCAAGAGGCTGTGGAGCAGTGAAGGGCCCCTGGAAGGGGTACTTGCTGTCCTTGGATGAGGCAAAAGCATTTGATTGAGTTAACCATGAGTACTTTGTATGTAGGGGCAGAGAGTTTCACGGCGGTTAATGGTTGTAATGGCTCCTCTTTTAAGGTTGTACGTGTTTGCAATTGATCCTTTCCTTAGGAGGATTGATTGTGGACTGTTGGCAGGGGTGAGAATGGACCTGGCGGTGCCAAGTAGCTTATGCTGATGATGTCACCATGTTTGTGTCCTCACAAGAGGAAGGCCAATGGGTGATGTCAGAGATGGACTGCTACTCCGAGGGATCCGGGTCCAAGATCAATCTGGATAAGTGTGAGAGCCTCTGGCTGGGAGGGGGAGATTCTGGTTTTTGACCTCCCAAATCCAAAAGTCCTCAGCATTGAATTTGGCCAAGGGGATTACCTCAAACAAAACTGGGACAGCAGGCTTAATATGTACAGTCATAATTACTAGGCAAGTGTCCTATTATTTGGTTTCCTTTCTTTTATTTATTTGCTTCTAATGTACTCGGGGTGCTTTAAAAATTAAACAGAATGTGCTCACTTACCTACCCCAATCTCCCACAGCTGCCATTTTGACCGAGCCGAGTGCCCACTGGTCCCAACTACATCTGAAGTGTCAACTCTACAATAAATGCTCGCTCAGCCAGTCAGTGGCTGAAACTTCTGAATCACTTTTGCACAGAAGTTGAGTTATTATGTTTAACCCCTTAAGGACATGCTCCGTAAACTTACGGCTCTGCAGCAAGAAACTTCGCAAACAGCTCCGTACATTTATGGAGCAGCTATGATGAGAGCCTAGAAGCTGTGCTCGCTTCATACACGGTGGGTCCCGACAGCTGTCAGCAGCCGTGGACCCCCTGGTAATGACGGACATTAGCGATCGCGCTGATGTCCACCATTAACTTCTTAGATGCCGTGATCAATACAGATCACGGCATCTGTGCGGGGATCAGATCAGCCAAGATGGCCAATGGAGGTCTCCTCACCTGCCTCCGCCACTTTCCCTGAGTTTTTTGCTCTTTTCTGCCTTCCAGCAGTCAAGAGTAGAAGATCGTCGATAATACTGATCAGTGCTATGCCTTATCAGTGCTATTTTTAGTCCCTATGGGGACTAAAAAAGTGTATAATAAATGTAAAAAAAGTTTTGAAAAAGTTTTTAAAAATGTGAAAAAGCCCCTCTCCCAATAAAGATTTAAATCAAACCTTTTTCCTGTTTTAGTCAAAAAAACATAAAAAATGAAAAATCATAAACATATTTGTTATTGCCCTATGCGTAATTATAGAACTATAAAAATGAAATGTAAATGATTCTATTCGGTGAACTATGCAAAAAAAAAAAAGTCAAAAATGTTTGCTTTAAGGTCACATCACATTGCAAAAAAATGTATAAAAAGCAAGCAAAAAGTCAAACATATGCAAAAGTAGTACTAAAAATAAACTAAAGATCATGGCGCAAAAAATGAGCCCTCACACATCCCGTTTATGGAAAAACGTAAATGTTATATATGGACAAAAAAGAGCAATTATAAACATACTGATTTTGTAAAAAAAAAAAAAGTTTTTTTTTTAAAAGCAGTATAATAATAGAAAAGTATGTAATCATGGGTATCATGTTAGTCGTATTGACCCACAAAATTTAGTAAACATGTAATTTTTGTTGGAAAGTGTCCAGTGCCTTAAGGACCAGGCCAATTTTATTTTAGCATTTTTGTTCCATAACTCTTTTATATTTCCATTCACAGACACATATGAGGGCTTGTTCTTTGTGAAGCCAATTTTTCTTCGTACTGTACTTTGGGTGAACGCAATAAATTATTATTTGAGTGGTAAAATTTAAATGAAAACCACAATTCTGCATATTTTGGAGGGTTTTGTTTTCACGCTGTACACTTTACAGTAAAAATTTATGTTTTCTTTATTCTGTGAGTCAATATGATTAAAATAATACCAATGATTACATTGATTTTCTATTATTGCACTGCTTTAAAAAAACTCAAACATTTTTTACAAAATCAGCATAAGAAATGAGCGAATTTTTGAAAAATTTGATTCGGCCGATACGCTGAATTGTCCCCAAAAATTTGTTTCGGAACAAATTTATTTGCGGCAAATTGGTGTAGAACACCTTGGCTTGCTGTAACATGCTGTTATTCAGTATGCCATGCAGATCAGAGGTGTTGCTATTAGAATAATTGAATGACACAACTTGGAGGTAGCGGAAGCATGAGGAGACCATATAGTGACTGAATGACACAGTCTGGAGTTGGCGGCAGCATAAGGAGACATATAGAGGCTTAATGACACAGTCTGGAGTTGGTGGCAGCATGAGGAGAACATATAGTGGCTGAATGGAACAGCCTGGAGTTGGCGAAAGCATGAGGAGACCATATAAAGGCTTAATGACACAGCTTGGAGTTGGCGGCAGTATGAGGAGAATATATAGTGGCTGAATGACACAGACTGGAGGTGGTGAAAGCATTAGGAGACCATATAATGGCTGAATGACAGCCTGGAGTTGGCAGCATGAGGAGATCATATAGTGGCTGTCACGATTCGGCTGGCAGGAGGTGGATCCTCTGTGCCAGAGAGGGATTGGCGTGGACCGTGCTAGTGGACCGGTTCTAAGCTGCTACTGGTTTTCACCAGAGCCCGCCGCAAAGCGGGATGGTCTTGCTGCGGCGGTAGCAACCAGGTCGTATCCACTAGCAACGGCTCAACCTCTCTGACTGCTGAAGATAGGCGCGGTACAAGGGAGTAGACAAGAGCAAGGTCGGACGTAGCAGAAGGTCGGGGCAGGCAGCAAGGATCGTAGTCAGGGGCAACGGCAGGAGGTCTGGAACACAGGCTAGGAACACACTGGGAAACGCTTTCACTGGCACGATGGCAACAAGATCCGGCAAGGAAGGGAAGGGGAAGTGAGGTTATATAGGGAAGTGCACAGGTGAATACACTAATTAAACCAACTGCGCCAATCAGCGGCGCAGTGGCCCTTTAAATAGTAGAGACCCGGCGCGCGCGCGCCCTAAGGAGCGGGGCCGCGCGCGCCGGGACAGGACCGACGGAGAGCGAGTCAGGTACGGGAGCCGGGGTGCGCATCGCGAGCGGGCGCCACCCGCATCGCGAATCGCATCCCGGCTGGAAGAGGTATCGCAGCGCACCCGGTCAGCAGGTCTGACCGGGGCGCTGCGATTGCAAGGATGTTGCGAGCGCTCCGGGGAGGAGCGGGGACCCGGAGCGCTCGGCGTAACAGTACCCCCCCCTTGGGTCTCCCCCTCTTCTTGGAGCCTGAGAACCTGAGGACCAGACTTTTGTCTAGGATATTGTCCTCAGGTTCCCAGGATCTCTCTTCAGGACCACAGCCCTCCCAATCTACCAAAAAAAATCTTTTTCCTCTGACCGTCTTGGAGGCCAGTATCTCCTTTACGGAAAAGATGTCAGAAGAACCGGAAACAGGAGTGGGAGAAACAAGTTTGGGAGAGAAACTGTTGATGATGAGTGGTTAAAGGAGAGAGACATGGAAGGCATTGGGAATACGAAGAGAAGGAGGAAGAAGGAGTTTGTAAGAGACAGGATTAATCTGGCACAAGATTTTGAAAGGACCAAGATAGCGTGGTCCCAGTTTGTAACTGGGGACACGAAAGCGGACATATTTAGCGGAGAGCCATACCTTGTCTCCGGGAGCAAAAATGGGGGGGGTTCTTCTTTTCTTATCGGCAAACCTTTTCATGCGGGATGAAGCCTGTAAAAGAGAATTTTGGGTCTCTTTCCATATGGTGGAAAGATCACGAGTTACTTCATCCACAGCGGGCAAACCAGAGGGCAAGGGAGTAGGGAGGGGGGGAAGAGGGTGACGGCCGTACACCACGAAAAATGGGGACTTAGCAGAAGATTCAGAGACTCTGAAGTTGTATGAGAATTCGGCCCATGGTAGAAGATCTGCCCAGTCATCCTGGCGGGAGGAAACAAAATGCCGTAAATAGTCACCCAGGACCTGGTTAATTCTTTCTACTTGCCCATTGGATTGGGGATGATAAGAAGAAGAGAAGTTTAATTTAATCTTGAGCTGTTTACAGAGGGCCCTCCAGAATTTAGACACGAATTGGACGCCTCTATCCGAGACGATCTGCGTGGGCAAACCGTGAAGACGAAAAATGTGTACAAAAAATTGTTTTGCCAACTGAGGCGCTGAAGGAAGACCAGGAAGAGGAATAAAATGTGCCATCTTGGAAAATCGATCAACGACCACCCAAACAACAGTGTTGCCACGGGATGGGGGTAGGTCAGTAATAAAGTCCATACCAATCAGTGACCAAGGCTGTTCGGGGACAGGCAGAGGATGAAGGAGACCAGCAGGCTTCTGGCGAGGAGTCTTATCCCGGGCACAGACAGTACAGGCCTGCACAAAATCAACAACATCCATCTCCAGAGTCGGCCACCAATAGAAACGAGAGATGAGTTGCAGGGACTTTTTGATGCCCCCATGGCCTGCGAGGTGGGAGGAGTGACCCCATCTGAGAATCCCGAGACGTTGGCGTGGAGAAACGAAGGTCTTCCCTGGAGGAGTTTGCCTGATGGAGGCTGGGGAAGTGGAGATCAGACAGTCAGGAGGAATGATGTGTTGCGGAGAGACCTCTGCTTCCGAGGCATCCGAGGAACGAGAGAGGGCATCGGCCCTAATGTTCTTGTCGGCAGGGCGAAAATGAATTTCAAAGTTAAAACGGGCAAAGAACAACGACCACCTGGCCTGGCGAGGGTTCAGCCGTTGGGCAGACTGGAGATAGGAGAGATTCTTGTGATCGGTGTAAATGATAACTGGAAATTTTGATCCTTCCAGCAGATGTCTCCATTCCTCAAGTGCCAATTTAATGGCCAGTAGTTCTCGATCCCCGATGGAGTAGTTTCTCTCCGCCGGAGAGAAGGTCCTAGAAAAAAACCCACAAGTAACAGCATGCCCGGAAGAATTTTTTTGTAGAAGGACCGCTCCAGCTCCCACTGAGGAGGCATCTACCTCCAATGGGAAGGGTTTAGATGGGTCAGGTCTGGAGAGCACGGGAGCAGAAGAAAAGGCAGACTTGAGCCGTTTAAATGCGTCTTCCGCTTGGGGAGACCAGGACTTGGGATTGGCATTTTTCTTGGTTAAAGCCATGATAGGAGCTACAATGGTGGAAAAGTGTGGAATAAATTGTCTGTAATAATTGGCGAACCCCAAAAAACGTTGGATAGCACGGAGTCCGGAGGGGCGTGGCCAATCCAAGACGGCAGAGAGTTTATTCGGGTCCATTTGTAATCCCTGGCCAGAGACCAAGTATCCTAGGAAAGGAAGAGATTGACATTCAAACAGACATTTCTCCATTTTGGCATAAAGTTGATTGTCTCGAAGTCTCTGAAGAACCATGCGGACATGCTGGCGGTGTTCTTCTAAGTTGGCAGAAAAAATCAGAATATCGTCCAGATACACAACAACACAGGAATATAAGAGATCACGAAAAATTTCATTAACATAGTCTTGGAAGACGGCAGGGGCGTTGCACAGGCCAAAGGGCATGACCAGATACTCAAAGTGTCCATCTCTGGTGTTAAATGCAGTCTTCCATTCGTCCCCCTCCCTGATGCGGATGAGATTATAAGCACCTCTTAAGTCCAGTTTGGTAAAGATGTGGGCACCTTGAAGGCGATCAAAGAGTTCTGAGATAAGAGGTAGAGGGTAGCGGTTCTTTACCGTGATTTTATTAAGTCCGCGGTAATCAATGCAAGGACGCAGGGAGCCATCTTTTTTGGACACAAAAAAAAATCCAGCTCCGGCAGGAGAGGAGGATTTGCGGATAAACCCCTTTTTTAAATTTTCCTGGATGTATTCAGACATAGCAAGAGTCTCTGGAGCGGACAGAGGATAAATTCTGCCCCGGGGTGGAGTAGTGCCCGGGAGGAGGTCAATAGGACAGTCATAAGGCCTGTGAGGAGGTAAAGTCTCAGCTTGCTTTTTGCAAAATACGTCAGCATAGTCCATATAAGCCTTAGGGAGACCGGTTACAGGGGGAACCACAGGGTCACGGCAGGGAGTACTGGGAACCGGTTTAAGACAGTCCTTGAAACAAGAAGTACCCCAGCTCTTGATTTCTCCTGTGGACCAATCAAGGGTTGGGGAATGGCGTTGAAGCCACGGTAATCCAAGGAGAATTTCGGAAGTGCAATTGGAGAGGACCAAAAACTCAATTTTTTCGTGATGAGGTCCGATGCACATTAGGAGGGGTTCCGTGCGGTAACGCACGGTACAGTCCAATCTTTCATTGTTAACACAATTGATGTAGAGGGGTCTGGCGAGACTGGTCACCGGGATGTTGAACCTGTTGATGAGAGAGGCCAAAATAAAATTTCCTGCAGATCCGGAGTCCAAGAAGACCATAGTAGAGAAGGAGAAGATGGAGGAAGATATCCGCACAGGCACAGTAAGGCGTGGAGAAGCAGAGTAGACATCAAGAACTGTCTCCCCTTTGTGCGGAGTCGGCGTACGTCTTTCCAGGCGGGGAGGATGGATAGGACAATCCTTCAGGAAGTGTTCGGTACCGGCACAGTACAGGCACAGATTCTCCATGCGGCGTCGTGTCCTCTCTTGAGGTGTCAAGCGAGACCGGTCAACTTGCATAGCCTCCACGGCGGGAGGCACAGGAACGGATTGCAGAGGACCAGAGGAGAGAGGAGCCGGGGAGAAAAAACGCCTCGTACGAACAAAGTCCATATCCTGGCGGAGCTCCTGACGCCTTTCGGAAAAACGCATGTCAATGCGAGTGGCTAGATGAATAAGTTCATGCAGGTTAGCAGGAATTTCTCGTGCGGCCAGAACATCTTTAATGTTGCTGGATAGGCCTTTTTTAAAGGTCGCGCAGAGGGCCTCATTATTCCAAGATAATTCGGAAGCAAGAGTACGGAATTGGATGGCGTACTCGCCAACGGAAGAATTACCCTGGACCAGGTTCAGCAGGGCAGTCTCAGCAGAAGAGGCTCGGGCAGGTTCCTCAAAGACACTTCGAATCTCCGTGAAGAAGGAGTGTACAGAGGCAGTGATGGGGTCATTGCGGTCCCAGAGCGGTGTGGCCCATGACAGAGCTTTTCCGGACAGAAGGCTGACTACGAAAGCCACCTTAGACCTTTCAGTAGGAAACTGGTCCGACATCATCTCCAAGTGCAGGGAACATTGTGAAAGAAAGCCACGGCAAAACTTAGAGTCCCCATCAAATTTATCCGGCAAGGATCGTCGTAGGCCGGAGGCGGCCACTCGCTGCGGAGGAGGTGCAGGAGCTGGCGGAGGAGATGATTGCTGGAGCTGTGGTAGTAGCTGCTGTAGCATCACGGTCAGTTGAGACAGCTGGTGGCCTTGTTGCGCTATCTGTTGCGACTGCTGGGCGACCACCGTGGTGAGGTCGGCGACAACTGGCAGTGGAACTTCAGCGGGATCCATGGCCGGATCTACTGTCACGATTCGGCTGGCAGGAGGTGGATCCTCTGTGCCAGAGAGGGATTGGCGTGGACCGTGCTAGTGGACCGGTTCTAAGCTGCTACTGGTTTTCACCAGAGCCCGCCGCAAAGCGGGATGGTCTTGCTGCGGCGGTAGCAACCAGGTCGTATCCACTAGCAACGGCTCAACCTCTCTGACTGCTGAAGATAGGCGCGGTACAAGGGAGTAGACAAGAGCAAGGTCGGACGTAGCAGAAGGTCGGGGCAGGCAGCAAGGATCGTAGTCAGGGGCAACGGCAGGAGGTCTGGAACACAGGCTAGGAACACACTGGGAAACGCTTTCACTGGCACGATGGCAACAAGATCCGGCAAGGAAGGGAAGGGGAAGTGAGGTTATATAGGGAAGTGCACAGGTGAATACACTAATTAAACCAACTGCGCCAATCAGCGGCGCAGTGGCCCTTTAAATCGTAGAGACCCGGCGCGCACGCGCCCTAAGGAGCGGGGCCGCGCGCGCCGGGACAGGACCGACGGAGAGCGAGTCAGGTACGGGAGCCGGGGTGCGCATCGCGAGCGGGCGCCACCCGCATCGCGAATCGCATCCCGGCTGGAAGAGGTATCACAGCGCACCCGGTCAGCAGGTCTGACCGGGGCGCTGCGATTGCGAGGATGTTGCGAGCGCTCCGGGGAGGAGCGGGGACCCGGAGCGCTCGGCGTAACAGTGGCTTAATGACAAATCCTGGAGTTGGTGGCAGCATGAGGAGACCATAAAGTGGCTGAATGACATAGCCTGGAGTTGGTAGCAGCATAAGGAGACCATATAGTGGCGGAATAACACAGCCTGGAGATGTCAGCAGCATAAGAAGAACATATGGTGGCAGAATGGGACAGCCTGGAGCTGGCATCAGCATGAGGAGAGCATATAATGGCAAAATGAGACAGCCTGGAGGTGGCAGCAGCATCAGGAGTCCTGAAAGTGACCCGGTGACAGAGTGGCAATACCAGTACCAGGTGATGAAGGTGGATGAAAAAAGGAAAACTTGGCATCAGATGTGTGGCATCAGGCGGGTGGCAGGATCAGAATAGTAGCTGAGGCAGGCAGGCAGAAGAAAATGGTCTCTTGTAAAAGTGTTAGTGTGCACAAATAAGTATTGAGAATATGCATTACGTAAAACTAAACTTTTAATAATATGCATGGGATAAAATATTTGGACCCAATTTAAAAAATAATCAAACAAAAGGAAAGGTGTGCAAAAAACACTATTGTGCCACCTGCACAACCAAGCATTGATGTGATGCAAAGACCTCTAAAAGGTGGAAGGGAACAACGCATGGTTCATTGTAACTGGTGGAGGTAAAAACTTGCTCTGTAAGGCCCTACTCTCGCATTATTAATTCCCTTCTTAGCAAGTGTTACTTGCCCTAAAAAGGTCAGCCCTACACAGGAACCTCTCCCTATTTCCACCTACAAACACTGCCAATTCACAGGATTTTTAGGTGGAAATAGGGAGAGGTTCCTGTGTGGGACCGTTCTTTTTAAGACGCTTAACACTTTCCTCGAAAATGTTGAAGGGAACAACATATTGTCCATTGTAGCAGGTGGTGGTAAAAACTTTCCCTTTGAGGCCCTACTCTAACCCTATTAATTCCCTTCTTGGCAAGTGTTACTCGCCCTAAAAAGGGCGGCCCCACACAGGAAACTCTCCGTATTTCCACCTAAAAACCCTGGTAAATGGCAGTGTTTGTAGGTGGAAATAGGGAGAGGCCAAGAAGGGAATTAATAATGCGAGAGTAGTTTTTACCCCCACCAGTTACAATGGAACATACGTTGTTCCCGTCCACCTTTTGTGAGTCTTTGCATCACATCAATACTTGGTGGCGGCCATAAATCAAGTTTGGCTGCCCAGAAGTCCAGTGGATCTTCAAGGTGTGTTGGCATGGTCATGTCAAGGTATGTCACCACCTGCAGGTTCAGGTCCTGCTCCATGTCTACCTGCTGCTGATGAATTGCTTCACTATGCGGGTGAAGAAAGCTACTCAGCAGTGACTGTATACTCAGGCTGCTGCTGATAGAGCTGGTATTGCTCCTGCACCCTACCCCTCCCCAGCAGCCATGGCAGTGGAAGGTGAGGGCAGAGGGCACCCCGAGTGAGACCTGCAAGAGGATGAACAATGGCTTAGATAGGCATCAGCCAACTGACTACGTAGGATGTCTCAGGTCAGTTTGTCCTCCTTCTCAGTGGCTGTAAAAAAGGCCCCCATTTTGTGCCGGTAGCAATAGTCCATTAAGCTGGAGAGCCAGAAGTCATCCCGCTGCCGAATGGTGATAATTCGGCGGTCACTACGCAAGCAAGTGAGCATGCATAGTGCCATCATCATCATCAAGTTGTGTCTGCACATCACTGATGTCCTCCTCAGGTTCCTCAACAGTGTCTTCTTCAGGAGACTGAACACTGGCAACACCACCTCTCATGCCACTCTCCTCATCACTACTTACCGGCCTAGCGGGGAAAGAGGCAGATGTCTCCTCCACTTCTTGGCTGGGCAGTATCTGCTGACTGTCCTCTAGATCTTCCTCACTAAATAGTGGAGCTGAACCCATAGCATAAGATACTTCTGTGGGGGAGGGAACAGCATAGGACAGAGGCAATGGGAGGACAGGGACTGCTCCTGGGCCATGCCAACTGAGGATTGTGTCTGAGGAACCTACTGACTTTTAACTGTGTCAGACATCCCTCGTGATGAAGTGGATGACCGTGTTAACCAATCGATGACGGGAGATGGGTTGCTGGTCGAGACACGACTGCTAGCTGATACCGGGAGCTCAGGCCTCTCACTGCGACTCCAGCTGCCACTCACCCCTAGACTACTACGACTTCTGCCTGATGAATTTAGGCCTCTGTGCACGTCCTGGCACTTATCTGTCTGACATACCTAGTGCACGTATGTGGGAAGTACAATACACTCCACTACGCTGAAAACAGCATTTGTATACAACACCAGCTGGTGTGTACTTTTGCCTGGCCTTTCACAGTATCTAGACTCTTAAGACGTTTACAGGAACAAAATAGTACACCACTGAGATATACTTATGTGGTATGCACTCATGAGGGGTGGACAATGCGCTCTAGTAAGCTTAAAAAGTATTTGTGTACAACACCAGCCGGTGAGTACTTTTGCCATGCCTTTCACAGTATCTAGGCCTTAAGATTTTAACAGGAATAAAATAGTACACCACTTAGATGCACTTATGAGGCGAGGACAATGCGCTCCAGTATGCTTAAAACAGTATTTGTCTACAACACCAGCAGTACACACCAGTGCTGCTGGTTTACGCTGTTCACAGTACAGGATCGTTAACATTATATTTTTGATCGATCGGACATTTACACACGTGGCGATACAAAATATGTTTAATAATTATTATAATATTATAATTATTAATAATTATATTTATATTATTTATGATTTATTTATTAAGCTTTTTTGAATAAAATGGGAGAAAAAGGCGATGTACATTTTTATTGGTGGAAAGGATTTTTCACATTTTTTAAAAACTTTAGTTTTTTACTTTTTATTTTTAACTCATTATGTCCCCATATGGAACTATCTACAGCAATCATTAAATTGCTAATACTGTTAAGTGCTATGCATACAAAAAAACACAAAGGGCGCTCCGTAGTGCAATAAGAGATGGTAAGGTTCCACAACCATTGGAAGCACTTACCTAAATGGTTGTGCTGTAAGACAGGCACAACACTGGTGAAAGTGTACAATAAAGCTCCAAAGATGCAGCCAATCCCATCCCCCGGGAAACTGGTGTCCGACAGTGTACAAGAAAGCCTCCAAACCACTCAGGGACTCATCAGGCGCAGATAAAGAGATAGCAGTACCGCTAGTAGGGCAGTATAGGACGCATGCAGATGGGGTAAATAACGGATTATTAAGAACAACGCGTTTCAATGCCAGAACCGACGTCTTCCTCAGGAAGATGCCTGTTCTGGCATTGAAACGCGTTGTTCTTAATAAACCGTTATTTACCACATCTGCATGCGTCCTATACTGCCCTAGTAGCGGTACTGCTATCTCCTTATCTGCGCCTGATGAGTCCTTGAGTGGTTTGGAGGCTTTCTTGTACAAGTGCTATGCATAGGCAGAGCACTGATCAGTATTATTTATATCTGCTCTGGTCTAGTTGAAGGCAACTCAGTGTAGAAGACCCTGGGAGATGGACGGAGGCAGGTGAGGGGACCTCTGCCATCTTGGCTGATCTGATCCCCGCGGCACTGCCGCAGGTGCCGTGATCTGTATTGATCACAGTATCTGAGGGGTTAATTTCGGACATCAGCGCAATCGTGGATGTCCACCATTACCATCAAGTCCCTGGCTCCTGATAGCAGCCAGGACCTGCCGTGCATGATGCGAGTATGGCTCCTGTGCTTGCGGTCATGTACATGACGTAAATGTATGCCATGGTGCACTAAGTACCAGCGCATCATGACGTACATTTACGTCCATTGTTGTTAAGGGTTAAGGCCAAAAGGGACTGTGTCCTTAAAGAGTAGCTCTTATGATCTTGTTAAATTTTTTAATCCTACCAGTTCACTGCCCCCATCATGATAACCCACCCCCTGCCTTTATTTTTATTATTTTTTTTGTTTTCTACCTTGATATTGCTCTGTATTTTCTGCTCAGTCAGATACCCAGACTGGGAAGGGGCATACCACAGCAGGCATGACATTATCTGAAACCATACAGGGGAGAACATCCTCCCTCACTCTGCTACACACAGCCCAGAGCAGTTCAGTGTGAGATAAGCTATGATTGGCTGAGGCTGCACTGCCCCCCCCCCCCCAGAGCATTTCCTGATTTTTAACTTCTGCCAGGCCAGCAGGAGTCCAAAGTTTGTGCAAGAGATAGGGGGAAATGTGCTCTGGACAAGTAGAGGGACACCTAGTGGCAGCTTTTTTAAACACAAAACATAGAAAACTTCATTTTTTTTTACTCTTCAGCACAACTCAGCTCCACCTGAGGATGGGATATGAGGATGAGATATGAGGACAGGATATGATGACGGGATATGAGATCGCGATATGAAGACAGGATATGGTGACGTGATATGATGATGGGATATGAGGTCCGGATATGAGGTTGGGATATGAAGTTGAGATATGTAGACAGGATATAAGAACAGGATATGAGGAGAGGATATGAGGTTGGGATAGGAGGATAGGATATGAGATCGTAATACGAGAAGGGGATTTAGGGTAGGAATAGGAAGAGGAGATTTGGGTTGGGGATATGAGGAGGAGGTTTGCGGGTCAGGATATAAGGATAGGATATGAGGACGGGATATGAGGTCGGGATATGAAGACAGGATATGAGGACGGGATATGAGGTCGGGATATGAAGACAGGATATAATGACGGGATATGAGGTTGGGATATGAGGTCGGGATATGAAGTTGAGGTATGTAGACAGGATATAAGGACAGGATATGAGGTCGGGATAGGAGGACAGGATATGAGGTCGGAATATGAGGAGGGGATTTTGGGTAGGGATAGGAAGAGGAGATTTGAGTTCGGGATATGAGGAGGGGGTTTGGGGTCAGGATATAAGGATAGGATATGAGGACAAGGATTAGGTATGAAAAACCGGGCCATGCAGGGTACTCAACTAGTCCATTATAGAAAGAGATATATTGCTGGAATACCCCTGAAGGCTGTGAGGTTAGACATCTGTGAATTTCCAGTACTTTCCACAGCTGCTCAATTAGACTAAGATTTGGGGAATTTGGAAGCAAAGCACTGAGACAGGACTCCTTATACTGCTAAAAAAAAAAATCTACTGCTATTAAAGAAAATCATTGCTATAAAGCAGTGTACTTGGTCTGCAATTATATATTTGTAAGTGGTATAAGTCAACATAACACCTACAGGAATGCCAGGGCCCATGTTACTATTGCCTAGAGCATCACAATACCTCCACAAGCTTGCCTATAGTGCATCCTAGTAATTCATGCCCACAAACAGTCTTCCATATGATGTAAAATAAAATGTTGCTCATTAGATTAGGCCTCCTTTTTCTATTGTCCCATGGTCTAGTTTTAATGACAACATGTCCATTGTAGGTGCTTTCAGCTGTGGACAGGGGTCAGCATGAGCACACACCAGTTACAGTAATGTCACCCCATACGCAGAAATCTGTGATGTATTGTGTGTTTTTAATTCAGCAGCTCTTTTTCGGAGCTAGACAAGATATGGGTATCCTTCGCTCCTCACATCAATAACCCCTTATTCGTAATATATGTAATAAATAAATACCATACTAATGAATAATTCTTCTTCATGGGAACATGAGTAACAATTAGATTGTATTTATACATGCTGCATTTGTTGGCAAATTCTCTAAACAGTCAAAACTTGCAACCAGAATAGAATCTGAAAATAAATAAATAAATGAATAAAACAACACTATGTTCCTCTCACCCCTGAGTTTGTGTCCATGGCATATGCAGTCAGTACACAGGTCACTCGAAAGCTGTGTCCATATTTGTTGTGTTTTAATTAAATAAAATCAAGTGAAATAAAACCATTTTGTAGCATAAAGAAGTGCAGACATGTAACAATCACCAGAATTGATTTAATTAGTTTATTACCAAAAACTCCAAAGTAATCAAATTACTAAGCAATTGCTATCTGCGCCTGCAACATGTAATCAAGACACCACACTGATCACTGTAATTAGTGCGAATGCTGGCCTAGAACTAGGCTCCTTACAGCACCGAAGTACTGACAAATGCAGGGAATATATACATATAGCATTCATATTGTGCAAATGTAGCCATTCACTATTTTCTGTCTATGGATGTGACTGTCTGTATTTTTAAAAAGTATTTTTTGTCAGTTATTGTACGCATACTTTTCTCTACAAGGCTTTTATCTTCTGGAAATCTACTCAAAACTCGTGAACAAAGAAGTTAAATAATGATTCAGTGGGGATTTGGAGTTTGCAGCTGTCTGTACATAGTTGTGCATTTGTCCTTGTCTTGTACAGATGTAATTTACCACTGATCATGGAGACTTCTCGTCAGACGGCAGACTCATGAGTAGAATGTTGAGGAAACGGAGTCATTGAAGCTGAATAATCCTAGGGAACATAGGTTGTAGGAGCACCCAAAGAGCCTTGAAAGGATGCCTTCATACTGCATAGGGAAGATTAAAACAAAATCTGTCCTTCGTCAGAATCTCCATTCACAAACACCCTATCTGTATGGATAAGAGGACAATATGAAATAAATACCAATATAGCTAGAGATGAGCGAATCAAAGCAGATGAACCCAAATTTGTTACAAATGTCACGATTTATTCAATTTGGAATGAATGCGAATATTGCCGCGATTCTATCACGCAAATCGCTTCATTAAACTCCATTCAACAGCATTCCAGGCTCCAGGACACCTAAAATGGCGGATCCACATGTCAGTACATGGGGCAGGGGATGCTGGAAGGCAGGAAGGCAAGGCCGGAAGGGAGGTAGGCAGGATGACCCTGAATCACATGCGGGATGCAGCCTATCAGCATTCATTGACCCCTGTGACGTCACAGCTCTATATAATCGGCATTATGCGGCTGCTCATTTCATGTCATACACTGTAGAGGGATAGTCACATCAGTGTTGTGGACAGAGAGAAGTGCAGTGCTTGTTGTCACTGAGAAGGATTTTGACGCCAGCCATTAAGCTCCCAGCCAGCTTCATTCAGCATTTTATCAGAGAGGGGCAGATAGCTTTTTGTTGCCTCTTACATATCAACAAGCTGCCTTAACTTCATGAACCGTATCACAGGAGGCAGGAGTGATTTTTCAGCGCAATTCTGTGTATTTTTCCCCACAAGAAATCATCTGCTGCTTATAGTAGTCTGTAGATGGTATAATAACCAGCAGTTCACACCATTCTTAGTACTCTGTGACAGAGTGCAATTTCGGGTTTAATACACATTTTTCAGTTTTTTTGTGGTGCTGCATTGTTGTGTCCTGCTGCTGTGAAAAAATATGTTTTTTCAGTGGACTGTAGTGCATTTTTCTGCCCTCATACATGCATACCACATACCTACATCAAAGCAGTCTACTATTTTCTACCTGCTAATCTTTCAAGGGCCTACATACTGTGAAAGTCCAAGCAACAGTACTCACCGGCTGATGTTTTACAAAAATACAGAGTTTTTAGGCGTATTGTTGCGCATTTTTCTTCCCTCATCAGTGCATACCGCATACGTACATCTAGGTAGAGTTCCATTTTGTACCTGTTAATCTGTCAAGGGCCTACATACTGTGAAAGTCCAAGCAATAGAACTCACCAGCTGGTGTTTTACAAAAATACAGAGTTTTTAGGCGTATTGTAGCGCATTTTCTGCCCTCATCAGTGCATGCCGCATACGTACATCTAAGTAGTGTACTATTTTGTACCTGTTAATCTGTCAAGGGCCTACATACTGTAATAGGACAGCCAAAAGTAATCACCGGCTGGTGTTTTACAAAAATTACAGAGTTTTTAGGCTCATTGTAGTGCATTTTTTCTGCCCTCATAAGTGCATACCACATACCTACATCAAAGCAGTCTACTATTTTGTATCTGTAAATCTATAACAAGTCTAGATACTTGGAAAGTACAGGCAAAAGTAATCACCAGCTGGTGTTTTACGAAAAAACATTTTCCAAGTGTACTGTAGCGCATTTTTTGCCCTCATACGTGCATACCACATGCCTACATCTAAGTAGTGCACTTTTTTGTACCTGTTAATCTGTAACAAGCCTACATACTGTGAAAGGCCAGGGAAAACTAATCACTGGCTGTTGTTCCATGAAAATACGTTTTCCAAGTGTATTGTAGCGCATTTTTTTGCCCTTATACGTGCATACCACATACCTACATCTAAGTAGTGTACCATATTGTACCTGTTAATCTGTCAAGGGCCTACATACTGTGAAAGTCCAAGCAAAAGTACTCACTGGCTGGTGTTTTAAAAAAATACAGAATTTTTAGGCGTATTGTAGCGCATTTTTCTGCCCTCATCAGTGCAAACCGCATACGTACATCTAAGTAGTGTACCAATTTGTACCTGTTAATCTGTCAAGGGCCTACACACTGTGAAGGTCCAAGCAATAGTACTCACCGACTGGTGTTTTACAAAAATACAGAGTTTTTAGGCGTATTGTAGTGCATTTTTCTGCCCTCATCAGTGCATACCGCATACCTACATCTAAGTAGTGTACTATTTTGTACTTGTTAATCTGTCAAGGGCATAGATCAGTGGTTGTTAACCTTTTTGGAGGTACTGAACCCCACCAGTTTCATATGCTCATACATTGAACCCCTCTTAATTGGAAAAATAAAATATGATTTTTTTCAAATTCAAAGCATAGGAGGTATATATTTAAGTATATATTTATACATAGGTGCACTAAAAGAACAAAACCATGAAAACATGATTTTCACACGAAAACATACTGCAAATCAGTGTAATTTCTGCTGTTGACTTTCAGAGACCAGTTCAGAAATGCGCGGCTTTACCTTGGCAAGTGCAAATATAAAGTCTGCACCATTAGGCTGGCAGTATGTCCCCCCACATTAGGTGCAATATAGTCTCCCACATTAGGCCGGCAGTATAGTCCCCCCACATTAGGTGCAATATAGTCCCCCCACAGTAGGCTGGCAGTATGTTCCCCCACATTAGGTGCAGTATAGTCCCCCACATTAGGCTGGCAGTATGTTCGCCCACATTAGGTACAATATAGTCCCCTACATTGGGCTGGCAGTATGTTCCCCCACATTAGGTGCAATATAGTCCCCCACATTAAGCTGGCAGTATGTTCCCCCACATTAGGTGCAATATAGTCCCCCACATTAGGCTGGCAGTATGTTCCCCCACATTAGGCTGGCAGTATAGCCCCCCACATTACGTTGGCAGTATAGTTCCCCCCACATTAGGTGCAGTATGTTCCCCCACAGACATACAGCCTCCAGCCATACAGTAAGGCTGGAGGCTGTATGCCTGTGCACTGCCCCACTTCAGTGTTCCGACCACCGCTCCTCTGGTCCGGCCATAGCAGGACTGGAGGATCACTGGTCGGAAAACCGAAGCTGACGCGCTGCTGGTAAACACTTACCAACTGCCAGCGCGCATCCTTCTTGCTTCTTCTCCGCTCCTCCACGCACCGTTGCCATGGGCGCACGCATGGGACGTGAGTGACGTTCCTGCGTGCGCTAGCTCCCGGCGGTCGACGACTTTTTAAAGTAAACGCGGGGCCGCAGGGACTTAACAGAGGCGTCCCTGTGTTCCTAAAGCATCTTTCGGAACACAGGGATGTGCCGTGGCAGAAACACCTGGCGGGCTTCCCCCGCCGAACCCCAAAGACTGACTCACCGAACCCCTGGGGTTCAATCGAACCTAGGTTAAGAACCACTGGCATAGATACTGTGATAGGACAGCCAATAGTACACAACTGCTGCTGTTCTAGATAAATACTGTTTTAAGTGTAGTGAAGCGTATTGTACTCCCCTCATATACGCCTTAAGTATGTCAGGAAGAGTATTGCCAGGAAATGCACAGAGGAGTGGCAGAGGTGCAGGCAGAGGTCACAGCAGGGTAGGGGTGTGTGCCAGCCGGAGTCGCAGGAAGAGGTCTGAGCTCCAGGTGTCAGCTATCAGCAGTGTCGCGACCAGCAACCCAGCAGCCGTGATTGATCGGTTCACTCGGTTATCCACTTCATCTCAAGTGACATCCGACACCCCAGTCAAAAGTCGGTGGGTTCCTCACATTCAACCCTCAGTTGGCATGGCCCTCATGCTGCTGCTGCCATCTCCAGGCTCTGTCATTGTGCTGCTCTATGGTCTCCTCATGCTATTGCTACCACCTCCAGGCTCTGTCATTGTGCCGCAATATGGTCTCCTCATGCTGATATTGCCACCTCCAGGCTCTCTCATTCTGCTGCTCTATGGTCTCCTCATGCTAATGCTACCACCTCCATGCTTTGTCATTGTGCCACCATATGGTCTCCTCATGCTGATGCTACCACCTCCAGGCTCTGTCATTGTGCTGACATGTGACATGGGACTCCTTGTTAGATTAGGTCCTTTGTACCCACACGCCAGGGCCTGTGCCACTAAAACTTGGGAGTTAAAAGTTCCATTTCAAAATCCTTAATTTCAATTTCAAAGTCTTGGATTTCTATTTAAATTTCTTGTATTTCAATGGTCTCCTCATGCTTCAACCACCTTCAGGCTGTACCATTCAGACACTACATGGGCTCCTTATGCTTTCCCCACCTCCAGGCTGTGTCATTCAGCCAATATATTGTTTTCTGATGCTACTGGGACTGGGATCTATTTGAATATTAATATCCGGGGGGGGGGGGGGGGGGGGTAAGGAATGAACATGGTGGTTAAATGAGACACTATGAGTGATATAGACTTAGAGACATTTCTTACAGATCACACTGAGGACCCCAACTCTCTGCCTACGCAGTGGGAAGCCTTAAAGTGTGTTGTAAGGGGGGTCCTGATTCAGTATGGGGCACGGGTGAGAAAAGCTAATGAGGCTAAGCTAAAGGGTTTATTAGAGGAATTAGATAAGATCACAAAGCAACATAAAAACCAGAGTGAACGCGAATGCTTGGTACAACTGACAGTGGTCCAGTAGCAGATTAAAAATTACATGACCCTAATGGCACGAAGGAAAGCAGAGATTCAGTATTATCTATTTGCGGAGGTTAATAAATGCGGTAGAACCTTGGCAAGAGTATTGCATCCACAGTCTTAAAGCTTATAAATCCCTTTTATGACACGTGTTTTTAACAATATTTCACCAGAATGCCCATTTCAGAAACAAGCATTAGGGGCTCGTGTTGATTGTATTACCTGACCCCAAAAAAGATCAATTTCATTGTCCCGAAAAAGCCTTCTATAGGATCCGTTGGAAGCTTATTTTTGCATCTCTGAGATTATTTTAACAAAATAATGGCATTATATACATTACTGACCACTATGGTGCGGGCAAATGGGATCCTATCGAAGGCCTTTTTAATCAGCAATGGTACTTGCCAGGGGTGTACCCTGTCCCCATTGCTGTATATTATTACAGCGGAACATCTTGTCAGCGCTCTACGGACAATGGTTGACATAAAGGGTATTGAAATAGGGCAGATGACCTGTTGATGTATGTATCTTCCCTGCATATCTCATTACCCTTAATCATTCGAGAATTTGAATGTTTTGGCTATGTGAGCAACTTTAAGGCAAATTTAAATAAAACAGAGGCATTGAATGTGACATTGCCCCAGGGGAATGTGATATCCTTGGGAGGTAATTTTTCATTTAAATGGAAGAGCGAGAGTATTACATATTTGGCTGGACAGTAGTGGAGGCCTCTGTGTCACCTGTAGAGCTGGAATTAGCCTCATGGTTGACTATTGCAGGCAGGATGAAAATAGAGGGCTGGTCATATCTGGTGGGAAAGGCATTTATAATCTGGGATAAATGGATTAATAAATATGGGATTTCACTACGTCCAGGCATAATGACACCAATTTTTGGGAATCCTTCATTTCCTCCAGGGGAGAATGCTAAAAGAGTTCTGATTTGGGATAGACAATGTAAACCAAATATAAAAGAGGTCTTAGTGGATGACCAGGTGATGACTTACCAGAACATGAAGTCTATAGACCACAATCTGTCCTGGCTGGAGTGCTCTCGAATGTACTCTTTCACTCAAACTTTATTGTGGGAGCTAACAAAATTTGACAACTTAGTTCTCTCTAGGGAGACAGAAAAGGGGGCCCTGTCAGAATTATATAAGCTTCTGTTAGCATTTAGCAATAATGGCAGGGCCAGATTTTTTGACTACTGGGTGAGGGATTTGGAGGTGGCATTTTCTGACAGGGAGATTCAGCAAATTT